>NW_012267368.1:1534545-1542899 GCF_000151885.1 Dipodomys ordii
GGGGGGGGGGGGGGGGGGGGTGGAGAACTAGCAGAAATCCAGAAGAGAAGTGTCCTTTTGATTGGATCTTGAAAAAGCGTTTCTTCAGCTAGGAAGGATAGACTTGCCCACACAAGGAAGAGGATAGAAAGAGGAGGGAAATGTAGACGGTCCTGTAAGAAACGAGGTTGGGCAGAGTGGAGTGGGCAGAGACTTCTCAGGGCTCTGTGCTGCTGAGTTCTAGTTTGTGTTCTTCATGCTCAGCTTTTTTTTTTCTATTCTTAATCTTTGTTCTCCTCACCCTCTCATCTCTCCTCCTGTTTGCTACTTCCTCCTTCTCCTCCCCTTCCTTCTCCTCCCTTCTCCTCCTTCTTCTTCTTTTTTCTCCTCCTCCATCCTCTCCTCTCCCCCCATTCTTTCATCTATCTCTTCCTCCTTTTTTCCTCCTCTACTTCCTTCTTTTCTTCCTCCTTTTCCCCCTCCTCTCACTCCTCCCCCTCCTCCTCTTTCCCCCTCCTCTCCCATTCTCTATGTATGTATGTGTATGCTATGTAGCCTGAGCTGGTCTCAAATTCACAGTGCTCCTGCTTCAGCTTCACAAGTGCTAGGATGACAAGCATGTACCATACACTCAGCCTCTCGTGGGCTCTTCACACACACTTCCATCTTCTACTAAAAAAGAGGGAATACCATGTTGTAGGAATTGGGAAACAGAGGCACTAGGCAATAGAACTTGAATCCCGCCCATTTGACTATGAATGCTGTTTAGTCTTCATCATCATGAATGACACAGGTTTAGTTTAGTAATTCCTTCTTGAAAGACATAATACACACACACACACACACACACACACACACACACAAAATCCAACAAGAAAGATGGTCCAGGTGCCAGTGGCTCACACCTGTAATCTTAGCTACTCAGGAGACTGAGAGCTGAGGATCATGGTTCAAAGCCAGCCCAGGCAGTCAAGTAAGTGCGTGAGACTCTTTATCTCCAATAAACTACTCAGAAAATTCTGAAAGAGGCACTGTGGCTCAAGTGGTAAAGCACTAACTTTGAGTACAAAGAGGCCTAGGACTGGCAAAAAAAAAATGTTGCAAGATATTTCCTTTTAGGCTGACTTGAATTTTATACCTTCTGAGACTAAGGCTAAAGACTGCGGTTCAAGGTCAGCCCAGGCAAAAAGTGCAACTCCATTTCAGTCCGTAAGCCAGGAGTGATGGCTTGCATTTGCATGGAGCTGGCTGCCTGAGGCCTAGATAGGAGACCATGTTGGTTCTAAGCAGGTCTTAGGCAAGTCCCTGTCTGAACAATAACCTGAAACAAAAAAAACGGCTGGAGGCATGGCTCAAATTCAAACCACAGTCTCACCAAAAATATAACAAACGAAGACACCAGAAGAGTCTCCATGTGGAGTGCCTGTTCCTACCTAGACCCATTTCCCTGGGGGCTGGAGGAGTCTGCCTTTTGTTTACTAGGCTGCCAGGTGTTGTTGACAATACAGCCCAGCCACCATTTGGGCTGCATCAAGGGCCACCAGCCTCCAGCTGTGTCCTCTGGTTAGGAGTCTTGTCCTAGGCCCAGGCCTCCCTTCCCTGCCCAGCTGTTCTTGTGGCCAGTCAGGAATGGAGGGTGTGGCAGAGAAGTGCAAGCAGACCATGACGGGTTGTGGGGGGCCCATTGTGTCCCACCCTGTAGTGGGGACAAGATGGAGTCCCACCCATTGAGGGACAGCGCCCCATTTCCCCCCTGACAGCCTGTTGTGGCTGACACTTCCTCCTCAAGACTTGTAATAAAGCAGCTGGCTGCTGTGGAACATCTGGGCTGGCTTGCTCTTGGCAGTGCCCTGGTAAGCGATGGAATCCTGAGCGGAATTAACAGGTCCCGGATGCATTCATTCACTGTAGCTACTTGTTACATGTTTTGAATGAAAGCATGTGGTGTTCATCGTTCCTCTCCCTGTCTTCACACCGAGATCATGAAGGAAACATCTCCATCTCTCCAGGAAATAGCCGATTTGGTCATTGTAAGCCTTGCTTCACTATTCTCTTCTAGATAACCAGAATAATCATTGGATGACAATGCCTACACGGTCCAACACACTGACAGCTAAGGGATTCCTCAGCATAGTTGTTCTTAGATTGAATTTAGACAGTCTTGCCTTCAGGACTGGAACTGGAGGATTGTCTTCAGCTTCAAAATCTATTTGGTAGTAATTTATTTTCCCTAGTAAAGGAAAAATAGTAGGAGACCTATGGCAATACAATGCTGATAAAATTACAGTGACCACAAACGTGAAATATGGACCATCTAAATTTGGGTTTTTGCTCAAGGTTTGATAGCACCGCCGGGACCACACCTCCACTTCCAGCCTCTTGCTGGCTAATTGGAGATAAGAGCCTCATAGATTTGTCTACTCAGCTGGCTTCAACTCTCAAGCCTCCTGCTAGGAGGATTAGCTGGGCTTACAGGCATGAACCACAGGCACCCCAAGTGGACTGCTGTCTGAGGGAGCAGAATCTGGTGGTCTGATCATTTTACAGGAAATCCTGAGGAATAAAAATCACCTGTGATTTTAACATGTGTTCATTTGTGATCTTAACATTTGCTGATGATGGGAATACTCTGGACTTAGCACAAAAAGGGAAAGAAGAAAAAAACACCCTCAATTTTGGCCTTCATAAGTATGGTTACTGTTAGCTTTGCTACTATTCGCCAGAATTATTTCTTTTAAATTTTCTCAAAACGATTTAAAACTACAAACAACACTTTACATATTAGTTCGTACATTTCTCCGATAGGCCAAGCAAGGCCTGGGAAGGTTAATTTTCTTAGAGAAGAGGAGGACCTGAGGTCCGTGTATGCGGGTCCCCTTCCAACTTGCATGAGTGGGTCCTCTCCCTGTCTTATATTTCTTTTTTATTTAAAATGGAACTGAACCTGTCATCTCCTCCTTCCCAAGTTCTAGATGTTACAGACTTAGAGAAATTTGGGAGAGCTAGGCATGGAGGGCCAGAATGTACAATGAGCCCAAATCGGCGAGGTGAATGTCTCCCTCCAGCGGTGGGGGGGGGGAGGCCAGCCCCCCTCCCTGGGTGCCATTTTTCTCTTCCTGAGCTCTCCACTTCCTGTCATCTCAAAACTGCTTTCAGAAGAGAAGATGTAAACAGATAGGAAATTCTCTCTCCAAGGTTATAGCCCCAGATGGAGAAGGAGAAGAGTACAGGTAACTATGTTCGGTCTGTAACTTCTTCCCAGCCATCTAGCTCTTTCCCCTAACATCATCATACCCCTTCCTTGCCCCTGCCTTGCCTTCTTCTCTCCCCTCGCCATGCTTTCCCACCTTTCTTTCCACCTCTACTCATTGATCCTTTTCCACAAAGAGCAAAATACAACCCCGTAAGGCACTGTAGCAGTGCAGATGAGTGGTGAGCCTCTTCCTGCCATTTCCTTCCTTCGATCAGAGGAAAATTTCTCAGTAGATCCCAAGAACCCTTGGGAGTGGAGGCCCCGGGAGTGGAGGCCCCGGGGGAGTGGCCTCGCTTTCCAAGTGTGCACACACAAATGCCCATATAACCCAGCCAACTGGACATCTCTCCGCTGTCCCATTAGTGTTACATAGCAACTGATTACGCTGCCAAGATTAAAATTCACTGGGGAAACTGCCTGTGGGTACAGGGAAACATTGCTCATGACCTGACTTTTCTCATGATCCTTTAGGAAAAAATAACAATGATTTCTTCCGTGCGGGCCTGTCCAAAACCAGCACAATCCCAAGGTCCTGCACATCCATATTCATTGGCGGTACAATGGTCCAGCTTATTACTTGTATAGCTCTAGCAGTTAAGAGATTACATTTTATCATCTTAAATTTCTCAACCTTTCTCCTCCCCTTCCCCCCACCCCCCGCCTTCGTTATGATCTCCTTTTTTAGCTTCAAAACAATATTGGCCAGTTCTAATTTTACAGGTGGGGAAAGGCTAGGTGATAGATGGCTGTACTTGTAATGCAGCTCGTTATGGAGATATTTAAGTAAGGCGGTTTTGTCATCTTCATGGATTGGCGTCTTTCTCTCTTGGCTGCTCTGTTTGTCTGACACCCATGGAAATGGATTTAAATGGCCTGGAACAAATAACTAAGTCTGAAGGGAGCTGTTAGCTATGCAGAGTGTCCCTGGTGTGGTAGGGAACCCATTCCCACCTGTGGTTATCCAGTCTGTCACCCTTCTGCTGGGCACCTTAAGTATCGTTTGTTGGAGTGTTATTTTCCAGGGTATTCATTCGAAATATCAGCCCACAGCAAAGAAACTCTCATTGCTGTCACAGACCATCGAGTTGAGCACCTTCCCGTGTGAGAACAACTAACAGTTGGATGGTTCTACATCACCAACGTAAAAGTTGGTTTGTTGTTTAATGAAATGAGTCTCCATTATTTCCTTACGCTATGATCAGTACCAAGGATGCCAGATAGTGTTTCCAGTTTTGACATCGTGGTGAAACATTTGCCTTTTTAATCAGTGTCACAAGTCTTCTGGGACCAAACATCTTCTTTATTCCAAACAATATTTAAAAATCACATGTCACCAGGCATAGTGAGTTACATCTGAAATCCCAGCACCCAGGAGGCCAAAGCAGGAAAATTTCAAGCTTGAGACCAACTTGGACTACTGAGCAGGACTTTCTCTTTTTTTGGGGGGGGGTCCAGTCGTGGGGCCTGAACTCTGGGCCTGGGCGCTGTCCCTCAGCTCTTCAGCTCAAGGCTAGCGCTCTACCACTTGAGCTACAGTGCCACTTTTGGCTTTTATCTTTTTGCTTATGTGGTGCTGAGGAATCGAACCCAGGGCCTCAGGCATGCAAGGCAAGCACTCTACCACTGAGCCACCTTCCCAGCCCCAGGACTTTCTTTTTTTTAAGTGCATTCATTTGGGGTGCATAAACTAGAAATACACAGATATTTTCAACACTTAGCCAAATGTGAGTGAGTAAACTACCATATCTGGGTTACAATGTAATCCTTCTGTGGCTTTGTGCTAGAAGAGTTTAAACTGGAAGAAAATGTTGACATTTCCTGGGAGGAACTTGGGAAGTGCTGTGAAGGGTAGAAAGAGAGAGAGAATAAACGATTCCTCTTCTCTAGAGGAACTGTGTGTGAAAAAATATGGCCAGCTTCTATGGTACATTAAGCTGGTGATGATTTTAATCAATTCTTAGCTATTGTGTGAGTGTGTCAATGTATTTGTTTGTTGGCCACTAATAGTTGCTCTCTTCATATGAACTTTTGAAATCATATCAAGTGAAGTAAGCCAGACCCAAAGAAACATAGGTCCCATGGTTTCCCTTATTTGCAATAATTAGGATAATCTTAACAGAGCAGAAAAGCTTAAAAGCTATGTACAAATGACCATATAAGATTCTGCTAAATGAGATGAACCCCAAGACATGGACACATGAGGTTTTTCTTTGTTGTTGTACTATGCAATTTTTTTTATTTCCTTTGTATATATTCCTCCCCCTATGGTCTATCCCTGTTGTCACTGTATTTGATTTTGGTCCTTTGCATCCTGTACATACATTTACCTAATTTGGGGAGGGGAAGGGAAATAACAAAAGGCTGAAACAAGGACACAGGATGACCCATTGCAACAATGATACCTACAAGACACTATGTTGGAAATGAACTTTACAACTTGAGGAGGGGATGTAGAGGAAGGTGAGGAGGGAAGTGATAGTAGGAGAAAAACAAAGGGGGGGGTAACAATGCCTGACAAGAAATGTACTCATTACCTCACTCATGTAACTGTAACCCCTCTGTACAGCATCTTTACAATAAAGTAAAATTTAAAAAAAAACAAAATGTCAAAGATACATATTTAAATGGTATATAGCCATTACTGTGTTCTCTGTTTCAACAACAAAATACCAGGTGCTGCGTACTACTTGTTTATTTATTTATTTATTTTCACTACTAGAGTTTGAACTAAGGGCCTTGAACTCTCACTAGGCTTTCTTGCTTGTAGCTTGTACTCTATCATTTGAGCCATGCCTTCGGCCTAGCTTTTTGCTGATTGATTAGATATAGAGTCTCACATTTTTCTCCCCATACTGGCTTCGAATCACAGTTTCAGCCTCTTTGGTAGTTAGGTTTATAAATGTGAGCTACCAGAGCTGGACCAAGGCTGGATGTTTTAGGCAGTAAAGAGCTTATTTAGCTCACAGTTTGGGAAGTTAAGATTCCAGGAGGCCACAGGCGTGCATTAGCTAATGTGTTAGATAATATGTGCTACCACAGAAGAGAAAGGGCATGCCGAAGAAAGAAGTTGGCAAGACAGGAAGCGAGAGCGATTCAGGGCCCAAACCTGCTCCTTTTGCTTTTCTATTTAATTTTATTTTTTTTGGAAGGGTGATGTACAGAGGAGCTACAATTACATAAACAAGGTAATAAGTACATTTCTTGTGGAACATGGCTACCTACTCCATTCTGTTTTTCTCCCCTTTTTCCCCCACCCAAGTTGTAAACTTTATTTCCAACCTAGTGTCTTAGGAGCATCACTGTTGCATTACATTCACCCTTTTTCCTTGTCTCATCATTTGTTATTCCCCTTCCCTTCCCCAAATCAGATAAACATATACATAAGACACAGGGTACCAAAACCAGAAACAGTGACTACCAGGAATAAACCAAAGGGGAAGGGAGGAAGAAAGAACTTGATACAGTGCCTAATTGTCTTCCACTTCACCTCACCCCCTAACTGATCTGTGGCCTCAGCTGTGCCCTGCTTGGCACTGAGCCTTTAGCTCTGACCCTGGGGGGACACTCAGCTCATATCTACTCTATAAACTGAATTCAGAAATGTTATCTTTTTCATGTAAATTTGAGGATGCTGCAGAAGGCTTGTGAGCCATAGATGCACGAGTCTCCTTGTCCAATAGAAGATATTTAGTGTTATTTCCACCATCAACTTTTTTTTTCTTCTTGTGCCAGTAGTGGGACTTGGACTCAGAGCCTGAGCTCTCTCCCATAGCTTTTTTAGCTCAAGACCGGTACTCTAGCCCTTGGGCAACATCTACACTTCCAGCTTTTTGGTGGTTAATTGGAGGTAAGAGTCTCATGGACTTTACTGGCTGGCTTCAACTATGATCCTCAGATCTTGACCTCCTGAGTAGCAAGGATTAGAGACATAAGCCACCAGCTCCAAGCCATCAACTTCTTTTTAAATTTTCTTCCCTCACAATTTCCTTTTTGCAAGCAAGGAAATAATAAATAAAATAGCACAATTAATATTACTTTGGTGTTTGAGAAAATACAACAGAATACCATAAAATACAATTAAGTAACCTAAATATGTTATCCTAGAAAACAATGGAAAAAATCGACACAAGTATTTAAATATTTTATTCTTGAGGTTGTTATAGAATGAATTCAAAAAATTAAAAATTTCCTAGAAACCAGACTCTAAAGGAAAAAAAATGTCTGAGGTCTTTAAGTTAATTATAAGTAGGGAAATTGTCAGACTCACTACAGGGTATTACCACAAGACAACAGAATTTGTTTTAGCAATATAATATCAAAGAAATCCATTTCGCGTTTTTTTCTTTTTACATTTTACAAAAAGTATCAAATCTTTATTTGACATCAACTCACTTTCCAAGTTTCACTTTTTACCAGAAAGAGATGCTTAAGGATTCATGTAAATTAGACATTTAGTAGGAAGGTGCAGACAATAAACACAGCTATAAAGGTTAGTGATATTTGAACCATAGACTTTTCTGACTGAAAACGGCAAGTTTCTGATACATCTCAATTCTAACAGAGATGGCAGGGAGTAACAGTGAGTTTGGATTGACTCAGGGTTGAAAAGGTTGAGCTTCAAGGGTCATAGAATCACTGCCCTCCAGGTTTTGAAATTTGTAATGACTTGAGGAATTGATTAATTCACCTAGAAGAAATGACATTAACAGAGAGGTTAATTAACATAGAAGAAGTGACATTATTTACTAACCAAATATGGCCACTATTTCCACGTGGTCTCTTTACATGAATCCTTGGTTAGCAGCAGTGAAGCACCTCCTCACTGACCAGGACTGGGCAGCATGGCTGGAGTGAATAGGCATGTTTCTTTGGAGCACTGAAGTGTGATCTAGTGTCCTTCACTCTTCAACGATGCATGCATCGTAGAGAAGCACTTGTGTTCTGTAGGTTACAGGGCTTGCTGAGAAGAGTACTTACAGGCTGGAAGACAGCTAAGAGACAATGTACTTATTAAAAACCCTGGATGTAATCTCCAGTTTTGCCCATCCAAGGAAGGAAGGAAAGGAGGAAGGGAGGGAGAGAAGGAAAGGAAGGAAGGAAGGAAGGAAGGAAGGAAGGAAGG
>NW_012267368.1:1549807-1647938 GCF_000151885.1 Dipodomys ordii
ATTTGTGAACATACTGTACAGAGGGGTTACAATTACATGGGCAGGATAATGCGTACATTTCTTACCAAGCATTGCAGCCTCCTCCTTTGGTTTACCCTTCACATCCCTCCCCCCTCCCCCCAATCCCAATCCTTCTCCTTCCCCCCCTCCCGCCCCTGGAACTGACGTTGTAAAGCTCGTTTTGGACATGACAACTTGTACTTCTCATTGTTGCATCAGGTCCACCTGTATCCTATACCTCTCTTCTTATATGCCAGGCCCCAATAGGAGGTGGAGAAGAGATGGAGGGGAGGGATGCTAGGACCTTATTCATTGGGTAGGCTTAGTTTTGAAAAACAAACAACAACAACAACAAACTAGGATACTGTAAGTGTGTGTGGGAGCTGATAGAGTATTCTCTAGTCAGGGAGCCCAGGTTAGTTCATTTCCAGAACCCACTCCCCTAGAAGCCCATTCACCCTCCAGCCATTCATACACAGGTGTGATGAATGTGTTCTCTCATGCTGCTTCAGAGGACAGCTCACTGGGCCCTTTTTAGTAAATACAGGAAAATAAATAATAGATAACCACTGTGACTGTGTACTTAGGAAGAGAAATGATCATAAGTATGCATTGTTAAAAAAAGCTAACTGGGGCTGGGAAGGTGGCTCAATGGTGGAGTACTTGCTTTGCATGCCTGAGGCCCTGGGTTTGATTCCCCAGCACCACATAAGCAAAAAGAAAAAAAATCCAGAAGTGGCGCTGTGGCTCAAGTGGTAGAGCGCTAGCCTTGAGCTGAAGAGCTGAGGGACAGTGCCCAAGCCCAGAGTTCAGGCCCCACGACCGAACTCCCCCCACCAAAAAAAAGCTAGCTGGAAAAAAATGGCAGAGAATGAGGGAAGGGGTGACATTATCCACGAGGAAATGTACTCTTTGCCTGACTTACCTAACTATAACCCCTCTGAGTTTGTTGTTGAGTTTTTTTTTTTAGCATTTTAAAATAAAAATATGTTTTTTAAAAGTTGGCAAGTGTCACAGATAGCCACAAACCCCAGCAAAATAAGTTGTCCATTCTCTTCTTGATATCTCCTCTGGCATTTTTTTTTGTACTTCTTTAATTCTTATTGTTAGTATTGGGCCCTGTTCGCTTTGCCCCACCTCTTGCCTCACCTGATAGGAGAGACCTGAGTGAACATGCCCTCGTGAAGAAGCGCAGCCTTCGGTTACAGCTCTTGGTTGCGATGATTTATGGAACTCTCCGCAGTGAGCACCTGCTCTGACTCTGCTAAGCCTGCGTATCCCCTCAAGTGCACCCATCTGCCCATGCTGTGGAACATGCTCATTCTTCAGTGCAAACCCTAGTCTCTACCTCATCTCCCCCCAAACGAGTGGACAACCCAACATACTCCTGAGCAGAAGGAACATCATAACCAGGCCATGAGTGACGACCACGTCAACACACCCCACTAATGCCATCCCCAATTCAGCCATCCAGGACCCGAAGACACAAAATATCCACAGAGAGTCTGAGGCTATCCCACTGGAAGGAAGACGGAAGGAGTTTGAGATAGAAAGGGCCTACAGTGCTGCTCTTGCCAAGAAACCTTGCCTAGGCAAGTGAGAGTCCCAGACACTTGCATTCTGTAATGGTGGCTCCTCCCTTGGCACAGAGAAGCTATCCCCGCCTCCCCCTCTCACAGAAAGCTCCCCTGGGCAGAAGACTTCATCCCCTCCTAAAGACTTACCTATGTAATACAAATAGCGTGGTCGTTATCCCCAGAGTCCATTCTGCTCAAGGATGAGGTGATCTCAGAAGCAGAAATCATAGGGTCTGGCTCTTGGGGTAGTAGAGAAAGGACCAGCATCAGTCTCTTTCTACAATGCATGCTATAGTTCGGTTTCGAGTCTCCCGAAGGCCCAGGTGCTAACAGTTCACTATGCATCTGGAGACAAAGGAATATTTAGGTGGGGCCTAAAGGGAGAAGTTAGGTCATTTGGGGATTCAGGCCCCGCCTCTTTCTTTTCTCCCACTGCTGTGAGGTGAGCATCTTCTTCCACCATGTGCTGCTCCCACAAGGAATTTCTTAATCACAGGCCCCAAAGCCACAGCGCCAGTCTGCTCTGGCCTTAATCCTCCACAACTGTAAACTAAGATAACCAGATAAGCCTTTCTTGCTTATAGGTTGTGTCGGATACATTTGCTTCAGTGATGGATATGCCACACACAGTAAGGAACGTGAGTGTCTCCTAGTGCTCCTTCAGCCCTGCCCAATGCAACAGGAGGAAGTAATCTGGATTGTGCCAGGGAATTTTGTGAGGTTCTTCAGTACGTCTAGTTATCTGAATCTTTGCATCCAAACTCTGCCATGATTTGATCAAACTAGTTAGCCACTATAATTCTCAGTGTTCTCTGTAAAATAACAAAAATTTTTCCTTTGAAAAATTTTGTGAAACTCTTTAAAATGAATAGTATGCATATATAGTATATATGTGCATATATGTATATATAATGTATTCAATATATACACATATATTATATATATTATATATGTACATATTACCACTGGGAAAAAGACTTAAGATACTATAGCAAATGTATTATCCATGTTTTATTTTATTTGTATTTATTAGTTTAGTTTAGTTTTGGTGCCAATACTAGGACTTGAATTCAGTGCCTCATGCCTTCATATGGATTTGTCACTTAGGGCTGATACTCTACTACTTGAGCCATACCTCCATTTCCAGCTGTTTAATGGTTAAATCTCATAGTGCTTTATGGACTTGGCTGGCTTTGAACCGTGATCCTCTGATCTCAGCTAGGAGCTCGGAGAGATCTTAGCTGAGTAGGATGACAGGCGTGAGCCACTAGCATGTCTATGTTTTAAAGAAGGAAGGAAAGGGAATGTCAGATAAACCATATGGCACGGAAGGTCCAAACCCATCAGTTCTGCAAGGGAAGCCTTCCATTTCAGCTTTTCCACTGTGCCTCAGGGGCACATAGCTCAGTATTCTATGAACAGAGGTTGGCAATAAACACGAGGCCTTTAAGAACAGCAAGAACTCCTGTCTGGCTGAGGTTTTGTCTCTCAGGTAGGCTCTGCATAAAATTGCTTGAGATTTGGAAAGTACCCTAGCCCTGGACAGTCTGGTAGTGGAGGAAGAACTTCATCAAGCCACAGGTGATCGTGGATGCAAGGCCTCTCTATAGTATTTCTCAGTTAAGCTATAGTGATCTGTCTCCAGAGACCCTGGCCTGACACAGGCGCCGAGTCCTTGAAAACACATGCAATCACAGTGTGGTTGCCAGTTTCTGACTCTTAAACCAGACCACACTAGGCCTCAAGTTGCAACTCTTGCACCTGCCATATATATAGATATATATATGTAATGTTATATATATATTATTATGTTATATTATATTAGTATATATTATATATTATATTGTGTATAATAATATTATATTATATATTTTTATTATTATATTATATATATATATATATATTTAACCTGGGACAAGCCACTTAAAGTCTCTGTGTCTTGGTTCCCTTATTTTAAAACAAGGACAATAAATGCAAGGTCTACTTTATAGGGTTCTAGTCAACATTGAAAAGGTATTGTTGAAAACAACAATTGTTGAAAACAACAACTGAACACTAGATTGGAAGCCACAGACAGTGCTGGAGGCCTGAAGTTGGAAATCAAGGTTCCTGTGACCCAAACTACTGTTTGAAGCCAGCCTGAGCAGGAAAGTCTATGAGACTCTTAGCTCCAATTAACTACTCAAAAAAAGAGCAAAAAACAAAACAAAAAACCAGAAGTGGTGCTGAAGCTCAAGTGGTAGAGCACTAGTCTTGAGCACAGAGGCCCAGAGACAGCACCTAGGCCCTGAGTTCAGCACACTGAAAACACCAGAGTATGAAAGGGAGGGCTGGGAGGGCACTATTGGGTGTGACAGTGGGAGAATACCAGTGAATTTAGTGAATCCAACGTGGAGTTACTGACATGGGAGAAAGAAAGCATGTAGCAAATTAAGGATGGAGTCACTTATGACTATGATAGGCATTGTGCAACAGGAGGAGGAAATGGGAAGAGTATATTGACAGGCCTCTCCTTCACCTCACTCACATCTGTTTGTTTTGGATTTCCAACAATGAAAACTCATCAACAGCCCTGAACTTTCCAAGGTGGATATGACCCATGATTAGAAGAGGAAGGCTCTGCCTCCTTCCTGTGTAAATAGGTTTGCTGTCTAGATCCTGATAGAGGTCAACGAGAAAGGTTGATTTATCCTGACTTAGCCCAGTCTTGCTCAGCAGTGAGAAGAATAACGCTGAATGTTAAAGTAGTGGTTTAAATAGGGATACAGGTGGACCCGTTGCAACAATGAGATGTACAAGATGCTATGTCGAAAAATGAACTTTGCAACTTGGGGGGGGCGAGAGGGGGAGAGTGTAGTCGTGGAGATGGGAGGGCAGGGATGGTAGGGGAAAAACAAAGGAGGAGGCAACAATGCTTGATAAGAAATATACTCATTACCTTGCTCATGTGATTGTAACCCCTCTGTACAGTATTTTCACAATAAAAACTTATAAAAATGTTAAAGAAGTTTATTTTTTCTCATAAATACTATTTTGCATAAATACTATTCTGTTATTATTGTGGATCACTAACCATTTGCTAAGCATTATAGTAAGAGTAGTCTTAAGGCAAAAGTGACATGAAAAGAAAATATTCAGTGCCTTGTACCTTGTAGACATTGACCTAAATTGTTATATAACAGATTATTTCAAAAAAATCTCAGGCAGGAATCATTAACACAATATACATGCTATTGCCCTAATTTTATAGAAGAGAGAACTGAAGTGAAAAGATAAGGAAACATGAAGCAAGAGAATACTAAACAGTCATTTCTGAGCTAGAACCACCATAACATACGATTTTTTTCCCAACATCTGTAAGGAAATTTCTCTGGAAGATCAACCTTGCTTCACAGTGACTTAAGGAAAAACAGATTTTGCTTTTAAGAGAAACTCATAAATCCTAGATATGTAGGAGGCTGAGATCTAAGGATCACAGTTTCAAACCAACCCAGAGAGACAGATCCAAGTCTTTTCATTTGAAACAAAGATCCAAATATTGGATGCTATAAACAAGATTCACATTCTGTTCCCTCTGTCTCTAATTCAAACACATAAGTTCTGTCAAGGAAGGAAATATGGAGGTTCAAATCCAGCGGTCTGATTACAGAGAATTTCTTGTCCTTTTCTTAATAAGAGCATTTCTTCTTTATAGACACTAAGACAAATTCACAAAGGATTAAATGCCAGTAGGAACTACTAAAGGCTTTTGGAGAAGTAATTTGCTGTTCCAAACCAAATAATTTTGCTTCATGGGTCCATGTACATCAAAGAACCTAGATGCAGACTAGTGAAGACAATCTCAGGCACAGGACAGGCAGGATCCATTTACTAGAGCAATGTGTGGGAAGGGAAGACTCCTCGCTGCTCACCTGATTTTGCTCACTGCGATTAAATCTCGACTCCAGTACCAGTCAGCATATAACTCACTAGGACAATACAGAAACACACGGGATGTTTCTTAAGGCTTTAGGAAGACAGAAAAGAGATTTGTAAGTAAAACCACACCACCTTAGATTCTGGAGTGGGAACAGTATTCAGTCCGCTACCAGTGACTAGCTTCTGGATCGGATGTGAGTTGCACATTGCGTTGCTCCTGGTGGAGGTCAGCTCTGACACAAAGGAAAGGCTCTCTGCCCCAACCCTTTAGACAGCCTTCCTTCTTCCCCTTCTTTCCCTTGTGCTGGTTGTCCTCACTCACACAGGTGCATGCTGGGTTCTTTTGTTCATTTCAGGATACTTAGAGTCCCTTTCATATTATTTTCAATCTCCTGGAACAATACCAAGAGTGTGTGCATGAGTTCTGATTACTTGAATTACAACTTAGTGAATTGGCAGGACTGCAAAGGTATTTATTTATTATTTTATTTTTTAAATGTATTGTCATTGTAAAGATGCTGGTTTATTTTAACATGGAGGATTGAACCAAGCACTGAGTGTATGCTAAGCAAGAGATCTACCACTGGGCTTTATTTTCAACCTGTATGGAGTTTGGGGGTTTTTTGGTGGGGGGAGGGGTTGGGAATGGATAGTACTAAGAATTTGAACTCAGGGTCTCACATTTGCTAGACAGGTGCTCTACCACTTAAGTCATTTCTTCAGCCTGCTTTTGCTTTAGTTATTTTTTGGAGAAGGCTTTCTGTAGCTAGTGTGTACCACTATACCTAGCTAGGAAAGCTACCTGGGGAAGAGCATTTGCAATCAGTTGGACTTTAAGGAACACCAATGTCCTAACACTAACATTGGACCTTTCTGAAGTAAAATACTATTTTAAAAAAATTATTTTTCTTACCCAGGAATTGTAACTTGTGTCCATAATCTTCATAGTTGGGAAGCTGAGGTTGGAAGATGATAAGTCTAAAATCAACCCACTCTACAGGACAAGACTCTGCTCAAAACAAGCAGCCTATTTTTCTTATAGTAGATTTGTATTATAAAGAATCTCAGCCGGGCACTGGTGGCTCACGCCTGTAATCCTAGCTACTCAGGAGGCTGAGATCTGAGGATCACGGTTCAAAGCCAGCCCGGGCAGGAGAGACCGTGAGACTCCTCTCTCCAATAAACCACCAGAAAACCGGAAGTGGCACTGTAGCTCAAGCGGTAGAGCGCTCGCCTTGAGCTGAAGAGCTGAGGGACAGCACCCAGGCCCAGAGTTCAAGCCCCACGGCTGACAAAAAAAAAAAAAAGAATCTCACTACATCATTATGTCTTTAATTTGTTCATTTAAACGTGGCAACTTGTCCTCACTTTTTCTATCTGAGTACTTACTTACACTCAGACCTCTTGGCCCACTGAGTCTAAAATAATTATTCCCTCTTCTTTTATAGAAAAGATTTGTGATTCTTGAGCTAATCTTCAATGCTCAGGCCATGTGATTCCACAAAGACCAACTGGTAATTATATTTTGGAAAGGGAAGAAGGACTTCATTTAGAACTAACTTTATTTAGATGTAATTCAAATATACTATTGTGCTATATCCATTCTTAAATTTGTATTTATTTGCTGTATTTTGCTGTCACTATTTCTCATTTTCAAAGGGTGCTCATATTTTTAAAAAGTCAAAGTTTCTATGATCACAATAGTCTAATTGATACAAAGACATCCCACTTGGCAGTTTAGTTTTGGTTGGTGCTAAGTTATATCCCAAAATCTGCATGATACTTCAGATATTGTGAAAATATATATCCATAAACAGACAATCTAGAGAGGCTTTCCACTCACTGTCACCTTTTCCCTATGCCTGTCTGCATAATGATTGGTGACTTTTCAGAAAGAATTAACTTCCATCCTATTTCAGAATAACCTATTATTTTGAAATGTACAATTAAATGATATATTAATAAATATAAAGGATAAATATACTGAGGCTTGAACTAAGGGACTTGCAGTCTGGCTCAGCTCTTTTCTTTTGCTCATGTCTGGTACACTACTACTTGAGCCTTATCTCCAATTTCAGCTTTTCTGCAGATTAATAGGCGATAAGGGTCTCTCAGATTTATGGTCCCTGGGCTAGCTCTGTACTGTGATCCTCAGATCTGAGCCTTCTTGTAACTAGGATTTTAGGCGTGAGCCACAGGCTCCTGGCGGCTATTCAGCTATTAACACTTAACACAGGGCTCTTTGTTCATCATTCACTAATTCATTCAACATACCTTTTCCGATTGTAAAGCCCTTGGACATCTGCTTGAATGGAAGTCAGCCTTAATTTAATTCTGTTTGACCAAGGTTGGTCCTTGGAGAAACTATCATTCAGTTCACCCATCTCTTATTTACCCATCTTGCCTTTACCAGCTTCCTATTGTAGCTTCTGGAAGTCAGAAGCTCTTTACTTGGGTCCGTCTCTTCTGAGCCTCAGATTTCCAGGGTCCACACAAGCTTCAAAGCCACGATTCCTTTCACCACCCAACTTACCTCTTTCTTGTTTCATTTCTTCATAACAAGCCTGATTGAAGAGTTCCACCAGCTCTTTCCAACAAAGACTGACTTCTCAAACTTTTACAACAGCTGCTAAGACTAATTCTAGTGGCTTGAGACCAGTGCTGGTACTTAACCAGGTCAGCAACTACACACTTTACCCTCTATCCTTTCCACTTACTTCTCCCAGTAATCTTATGAAGTAGGGACTTCAATCATCCTGAATTTTGAAAATGAGGAAAACTGTCACAGAAAACGTCCATGAGTCGCTCAAAGTTTCTCAACGGAAGGTATGATTACAAAACCAACCTCCCTGGCTACCAGAGGCTGGTAGTTTCTACTCTGTCCATTGCTTCTCGAAAGACTTAACTGTTGATCATCTAGAGACAATCTCTAGATGAGATGAATGAATGAGACATGAATTGGCCTAATGCAAATAAGAACTATTCTGAGGAGCAGAATCTTGAGCCGACTGTAAGGGAGAGGAAGATACCTATGTTAAAAGAATCGACCTTCAGGGATAGACTGAGGGCTTTGGAGGAAAAGAAATCCCTGTGACTTGGACAATTAGAACAAGCGATCTTTGAGGCCTTGCCAGCTACACCTTTAACCTCTGTGGGTTACTCTCTTTACCTGGGGCCTGTGAATAGTTCCTCTTTTGGCCCCAGCCCAGACCAATCCAGTTCAACTGGGACTTGGGACACAATGAGATAGTCAGAGGGCAGGTTCAGAGGAATCCTGTGCTCTTGGTAGATCAGGATAAAGAGGCTGAGCCAGACGGCCAATTATCAAGAATCCTCTGACCTATAAAATCCGTCCTATGTGGGAAATGTCATGTCAGCCTGGGCCACGGAGAAGGAATGCTTACATCGGTGGAAGCTGTCAGAACACGTTTCTGGTTGTGGGTGTGTCATTTTTCCAAGAGCCCCACACAGGGAAGGCCCCCAAAGGAGCCATGGCTTGTGAGTTCGTATAAGTAAACCACCACAGACAGGGCTGTAAACGCCTTCCAGAGAATTCTCTCCAGAAACCGCAACCCCTTCCCTCCTGTGGGCTCTGGGGCCCCTAGGCTTAGATTCTGGTAGAATGGAGAAACCCTGGCCCTTCTGAAAATCTGAATGAAGGGCCTGTGATATTTGCAGGGACAAACATCAATAGAGGATAGCAATATAGAAAGGATCAAACCAAGACCAATATAATTAGTCTTTGAATGTCAGTCATTTACAAAAGAAGTTGTGATTTTTGTGGCTGGATTTTAAGATTCCACCCTATCCACTCACACATGATGCTTTAACTACCTACTTTCTTTGTTTCTTCTTTATTGAGATTAGGTGATTACATACATTTCACAAATACTTAGCTAAAGGCACAAACACATTTTAACTCTCACAAGGTCAATTGTCATTATCATGGTCTTATATAGCTTATGAACTTTACAAAGTTTGACACTACACTATTTTTTTTTCCAAATCGGGTGATATGTACGTTTCTTTCTTTTTGCTTAATGTAAGCTATTCCTTCTTTCTCTCTTATTCCCTCCCTCCCATCGCTGCCCTTGAGTTGCTTAGTTCACTTTTACCAATGTGCAGGGCAGCTGATGGGCCCCTCTGTTATATTTTTTTATCCATTTCCCTTTGATTCTATGCCCTCCTCCTAGCTTCCCTCAGATGTGCACAAGAATATACTATATGTGAGGTCAAAAACATGGTGTCATCTAAAAATGATGTCCTTTGTTTCTTGAGTCCTGTTTACTTTGTCATATCTCCTTGCATTTTGAATTTAACATCCACATATCAGGGAGACCACGTGCCATTTGTCTCTCTGATCTTGTTTTTTTTCCCCGCTTAACATGATTTGTTCCAGTTCCCTCCATTTCCCGGTGAATGCCATTATTTTGCCCCTCCTCGTGGCTGTGTAATATTCCATTGTATATAAGTACCACAATTTGGGGATCCATTCATCTATAGTGAGGCATGTAGGTTGTTTCCATATCTTGGCTATTTCTTGCCTTAAGCTGATATATGATTTTTAATTTGAATAAGATAGATAGGGTCCCAATGTGTTTCTCAGAGAGGTTTGTTGGTTTTTTACTTTCGTTTTGCAAACAGCAGGCACTTTTGCCACCAAATAGAACAGCATAGGAGATTATGTGAAATAGATTTACTAGGCCATCCGGTGCTGTGAGAACTTTCTATACGTCATAGATACTCTATGAAAATGCTTTATATAGCACTGTGCAGGGCAAAGGTTGTACCAAGTTGTTTGAGCCACACCCACCTTCTGAATCCTTTCTTTAAAATAGATCCAGACTAGAAAGATAAGGATACTGAAAAATAATCAAATGTTTCTAAGATGAGGCTTACAGAAATGCAAAGAGGGTAGATGGTCATGTTTCAGAGCTCTTTGAAGGCTATTTTCCTTCTTCTCTCCCTTTTTCTCTCTCTTTCCATTTTCTCTCCCATCACTTCATTGTCTCTTTCCCCTACCCTACTCACATTATTTGATAGTATGAAAAGAGTAAAAGATTTGAAATTGAGCTTAAAGATCATGACATCAATCTGGGCACTGGTGGCTCACTCCTGTAATCCTAGCTACTCAGAAGTTTGAGACCTTAGCATCCTGGTTCAAAGCCAGCCTGGGTAGGAAAGTCTGTGAGATTATGATCTTCAAAAAAAATCACCAGAAAACCAGAAGTGGGGTGGTGGTAGAGCGCTAACTTTGAGCAAAAGAGCTCAGGGACAGTGCCTAGGCCCTGAGCTCAAGCCCCACAACCAACAATCAATCAATCAATCAATCAATAAATGTTAAATCCTAATATCCTTATGTCCTACTTGCCAGGTTCTTTCACATGTGTAAAATGAGAATAACACCCAGCTCACACACTCACGAGTGTCAGGTGAGGAAACACTGCTGATGCTGAGAAGAAGGGCCTGGTGTGTCATGCACACCAAACAACTAGGGTTACTTCTGTCTCACTTGTACAGATCATTCTAGAAACTCTGTTGGTTGTTTTGTCTTTTTTTTATTATTATGAAAAAAATCCTTTTAGTCGTTGCTAAAAGTGATTAAAATTCAAGTGTCCTCACTAGACTTTTGTAAGAATTGAAGCTAAATTTCCACTGGCCTTAGAGATTTCTGACAGCAAAGGTTATATGTAGCCACTCCAGACACCACACACCACACACTTCCTGCTGAGATTCCCTCACAGTTCTTTTTCAGTAGAAGTTACAGCTGGGACATGCAGTCACTTGCGTTCATTCTGCCTAGACATAAGCAATTGAAGCCATTTTCTCCTTCCTTTTTTTCTTTCCCATGTGCAGCTGAAGAGATTGCAATGATAATGTATCCGCGTGGGTTTTTTTGTTTTTTGTTTTTTGGGTTTTTTTTTTTTTGTCGGTTATGGGGCTTGAACTCTGGGCCTGGGCACTGTCCCTCAGCTCTTCAGCTCAAGAGTAGTGCTCTACCTCTTGAGCCTTCGTGCCACTTCCCAGTGTGGTATTTTTAAATGTATTTTTATTTTGTAAACTATGTTATCCCATGCGTGAATGCTAAGTTATTAGAAGGGAAATAGGAGGAATAAAAAGCTAGCAAAATGAGTAATTGCTACTGTTAATTAAACTCTTACCTGGCCTAAGTATTTCTTAGACACTGATCTAAGTATTTCCTCCAGGTGAGTCCCTGACATTTCACTACAAACACCATGATGTTAAATAAATGTTTAACTCAGTTAACTCTACAGACAAGGAAAAAGACTTGAACAAGGTTACAAAACTAATAAATCATCAGTATAAATCTGAGTCCAGGAGATTCTGACTCGGCCTCTGCACTACTTGCCCAATCTGTAGTTCCAGAACATTCACTAGTCAAACCTGGAATAAGAAAACTAGGAATGCTGTCGATTCAGCCTATAACTCATCCTTTGACAGCAACAAGGGTACTGTTTGACAGCAAAAGCTGCTTTGCTATGCGGAACAGTTCGTACTTCATAACATAGAAAGAAAGGAGATAGCAGTTGTCCTATTTGTTTATAAATATATGATGGAAACACTGTAGTCAAGGCACTCATTTTGCGATAGAGAAGTTAAGAATCAACTGGAATCAAACGAAAAAGGAGTAGAGAAACACTGGCCTTAAAATGGGGTCTTCCTCCCCAAACCCTATCCCTTATACCCCACCATTCCTCTGAAAACTTGCGTGATCTGTATGTGGTCAGCTAAAGTCTATGCTTTTAACTTTTTTTTTTTTTGGTCAGTCATGGACTTGAACTCTGGGCCTGGGCGCTGTCCTTCAGCTCTTCGGCTCAAGGCTAGTGCTCTACCACTTGAGCCACAGTACCACTTCCGGTTTTCTGAGTGGTTTATTGGAGATAAGAGTGTCACGGTCTTTCCTGCCCGGGCTGGATTTGAACCGTGATCCTCAGATCTCAGCCTCCTGAGTATCTAGGATTACAGGCGTGAGCCTGCTTTTAACTTTTGTATTAAGAGAATTACCTTGTCACTGAATTCAGGGAAGTTGACAAGAGGCTTTTGTTTAGCTATGTTTAGGGTTATTTAGCTACTGCACTTTGCAATTCACTGCGTTGTAGCCTGTCTCTACATAAGACTGAATTGAGAACATTAGTATTCTATGGGACCTATTGGTCTTTTTTTGTTTACCAAAGTAAAGAGAATAAAAGACAAAAGCTTGCACAGGCTCAAGAGCTTTTCTTCAAAGTGATGCTTTTAATGCTTTCCCGAAGCATTAAAACTTATTTTTAGTTTCATGGTTCCTTTCAAGAGCCTTTTGCCCTTTAGAAAGCAAATGCTAGGAGCAGAAGTGAAATTCCTCTCTGTGTGCTATAAAATCCAGCCCACAGAGGAGAGCCATGCATGCACTCATGTGCATGGGATTCCCGTTCTAGAACAAGAGAGACTAATTCCAAGGTGTTCTAGGGGCTTAATGCAAAACAATTGAATGCTAGGCTCATCACAAAGGGGCAGTGAAGAATTCTGTTAACATTTGCAATGGACACTAGTTGTTGGTTTCTGTTTTCATTGCTAGTTGTT
This sequence comes from Dipodomys ordii, assembly GCF_000151885.1. Taxonomy (NCBI): domain Eukaryota; kingdom Metazoa; phylum Chordata; class Mammalia; order Rodentia; family Heteromyidae; genus Dipodomys; species Dipodomys ordii. The sequence continues at coordinate 1,562,884 of NW_012267368.1, forward strand.
TGTTTCTGTGTTAATGAGATTGATGATGATGATGCTCATGTTATGGATTGATGATTGACTGATGATGCATTCTCTTTACCCCTATTGCCCACTTTTGTTAACAGTTCATCAAATCATCTATTGATGAGGTATAGGAAAAGAAGCATTCTGCCTCTAGTCCAGGGAAATCTATGAAACTCATGTATTAACACTCTGAGGATTATTTAGCATGGAGTAAGATGAGACATGATAATTTACTAAATTTATTTAAACCATTGAGAAATAATTAATTAAAGCAATTTTGGGTGAAAATACTAATTACTATTTAAAACTAGCATCAAAATGAGACTTAAACAGAGAACCCAAAATCTGAAGGACTAAGCTCGAAAAGAACAATGCAAACTCAGCATCTGAACTAACTTGGCATTGACAAGTCCTAATAATTATATAAGGAAAAACGTTAAAAAACAAAACAAAACAAGCTATTCACCTCTAGAACACTATTACTACTCAGAGCACTCTTTTCCAATTTGTTTCATTACAAAGAAATGTTGACTTAACCTTTCAGATATTCATTCTCTAGGAGTGGCTTCACCCCAACCCCAATACTCCACACACATGTGTACACATGTACACACCTATACACATACACATATGCACACATGCACACACATACATACACATACAGACAACTATCTCCAAAAAGCAAATTTGGCGTAAACAAGTTAAATGCATGATCTCAAAAAAATGAATCTTGTTACAAATAAATCATTATTCCCAAACCATCACCTTTACCATCACAGAGTCCCAGAGACCACGATACCTGTAGTATCTGCTCAGTGTTTGAGTAAATGGTTAGCATTGGTCATGGTACCTAGATAACAATAGAAACACAGGTGGTGAGAGAAGATGTACCTTTATATTCTATTCAGTCTTGATTGTTTTAAAGAAAAGTGTGATTCCAAGTTTTCAGCAACTCATCCCTGGATCCTGAATTCCCATCTGGTCCACTACGAGGCTCAGCCTGTCAGGCCCTGTCTTGGTAGGGGCCCAGGTGGTGAGTTTGGGGGTGCTCAACCCAGCCAAGGTGGTCCCAGGAATCTCAAACTCCTCCAAATGCTTCCCAGATGAGCTGAAGACTTTCGAAAACAACCTGGAAAACAAATCTTGGAAAGCCATGGACTGTGTCACACCCATGTTCAGAGAAAGTGAATAAAGTCAAGGAGAAACTCAAAGCCACTTTCTTCTAAACATCTAAAGGATGTCATCACAGTACAGGAATCAAGGCCCTCCGTAGGTAGGAGAAGGGTTGGGATGAGTGGCGGTGGTGGTGTGGTTTGTTTGTATGATTGTTTGGTTTTGGTATTGGAGATCAAACCCATGCTTCGTATATGTTAGACAAGTGTTAACTGCTGTGTTCCATTCCCGGCTGGACTCCAGCCATGGGCCTCCGTACCCCCCTCAAATCACACTAATACAAACCCTACTGGGAACAAAAGGTTAAAAAGTGAAAAAAGGAAAGGCTTTTTAGAAATGACCTTAAAACATCGACAATTCTGGTCCTACCTACTGCCCAACCACAGCAGATCATCTATTCACCCCCCCCCCCGCCTTCCCCATTCAGAGGTTCTAACTCACAGAAGGCACATGGAAGTTTTGAGCAATTTTTATTTGTTGAAAGTTTCTCTTCTATTCTATTAATGATACACTTCCAAATACAACCTCTCTAGCAGTTCTATTCTGACCTAATAATTCCTCTGTTCTCACAGCCTTTAGGCTGGAGACAACAGATATATTTTCCTAGCACACAGCACCTCTCCTCAATTATTTTCTAGAGCATCTTAAAATCCTTCAGGTGCTCCTTCTCAGGATGACTTTCAGAATTTTAGTTACTAGAACAAATCCTCACATGTCTCTGGTTTACCACCGTTCACAGATTTCAGCCTTTCTAACATTTAGAATACACGCTGCAGAAGTGGCCTGACCTATCACCGTTAAGTAGAGCTGTGAGTCTTGGCTGGGTGTTTTATTTTCATGCTATTCTCCAAAGGAACGTCAATGAACAGAGGGCTCAGAGCCTGGGATTTCTGAAGTCAGACAACTGACTTAAATTTCAGTGAGCCGTTGATCAGATGCATAATGTTAGACGAGTTGTTTAAATTTCTGTTAAGAAGATATTTTGGAACATGGAAGGTTTGATCGCCATTGGATGGAATACGTATGCATAAATGATTTGTAATCTATGAAAAACCTATACAGACAAAGCCGCTTATGATGACTGTCTCCCTAAGAATGATACTTGATGATTACTGTCCTAAACATTATCTTTCTTATTTAGGCTCATCATCACAGTGTGTGGAGAACGTTCTATATGATTTGTTTTAGTAACTCAGCAAACATTAAGGAAGCCTTGATTTCATCTAAGGCACTAGATTATCACTTCCCCTCAATTCCTTAGGAAGCCTACCATCCATCACTGGGGCACAGAAACATCAGCATCTTTAACCAGAAGGAGGGCTCACATTCAAGACTTACAATAGGTCTGGGAAGGTGGCTCAGTGGTAGAGTGCTTGCCTCGCATGCATGAGGCCCTGGGTTCCATTCCTCAGCATCTCATAAGCAGAAAAGGCCGGAAGTGGCACTGTGGCTCAAGTGGTAGAGTGCTAGCCTTGAGCTGAAGAGCTGAGGCACAGTGCCCAGGCCCAGAGTTCAGGCCCAACGAGCGACCAAAAACAAACAAACAAAAAAAGACTCACAATGCTTTGCACCTACGGATCTGAAACTTCAGGTCATGTGCCCGCGGAGGCTGTAGGAACAACAGGTGCAGCCAACTTCACTTTAGGGGCAGGCACAAGGGGACACTCCTACAGTTCCTAGTCCATTCTAGAGCTCCCGGACAGCCAGAGGGAGCCCACCAACCACCAGACACAATAAGAGAGCGCTCTGTGTGTGTGTGTGTGTGTGTGTGTGTGTGTGTGTGTGTGTGTGTGTGTGTGTGTGTGTGTGACAATCCTAGGGGCTTGAACTCAGGGTCTAGGCACAGTCCCTGAGCTTTTTTTGCTCAACTCTAAAGCTCTACCACTTGAGCCACAGCTCTACTTCCAGCTTTTTGGTGGTCAACTGGAGATAAGAGTCTCATGGGCTTTCTTGAACAGGCTAGCTTCAAATTCTGATTCTCCAATCTCAACCTCCTGAGGAGCCAGGATTAAAGTGCTGAGCCTATGATTTAGAGCAGATAGTGCATCTTAATGGTCTGAGATTCAGACCGGTGTAGAGCAGTGTGCCATCTGGGCTCAGGAACCATGTTCTGATGAGGGAGGAGCAGCCCTCCTTGGCAGGGCTTCTAAGGACTGCAACCAGAGGAATGGGCAGCAACATCTGGATTCATCCTCTCAGTCCTGCTGAGCACACTTTCACTGGAGAAAGCTGAGAGAGACAACATTCTCACGTTCTTTCCTTCTACTTCATGGGTGGGGCTTATGGCTTATGCAATACCACATACATGAATTACAATAATTCTAAATTCACTATAAATGAGATGATAGAGAATGGCAAGGCATTTCTCAGCTCTGACTTGGCTTCAGTGTGGTCCAGGCTTCTCCTTGTCTGTAGGTCATAGGTGCTTGGAGAGTTCATGTGGCTCCCTTACCACAAAGCTCTGATTTCATGAGAAAGGAGTAACATAGAGGACCGACTCATGGCAAATGAGTGGTAGCACTGCTACTTCTAACCTAATGAGTTCCCTCCACGATTAAGCAAGCATGAGGTCAAGCATCTTGGGAGTCATCAACACACACAAACACACGCAGAAACTCAAGTGTATACACAGCAAGCTGGAGTGTGCAACGAACCAGGGACAATCTAACCTCTAATTTAACTAGTGACCATTTCTCTTCATAAATGATAACTGGATAGATAAGTTGTATACTTCTAGAGCGTTCATTTGTCGCCTCTGCTTTTTAAGGCCTCCATGAACTGGCTGAAATTGTTTAATCAAATCACTGCCAGTTTTAACTTCATGTATTATCCTGCAGCTCTAACAACATCTACAAAACCACGGGGCCTTGAACAACTCGATTAAGTCATGTTGAAAGTGTGAACAAAGATGATCAAGGTCAAACATGGAAGGTTTTCCAGAAAAGGTAGATATTTAAGGGGGCAAGAGTAATAGGAAAGGAAAATACTATGTGAACTAAATAGGATTTTGAAAACATAAGATTAAAAACAGTCAATGAGCTGAGTGTAAGTGGCTCACACCTGTAATGCTAGGAGTCTGAGATCTGAGGATCGCAGTTTGAAGCCAGCCCAGGTAAGAGAGACCATGAGACTCTTATCTCCAATAAACTACCAAAAAAACCAGAAGTGGAGCTGTGGCTCAAGTGATGAAGCACTAATCTTGAGCACCAAAGCTCCAGGACAGCATCCAGGCCCTGAGTTCAAGCCGGCACACATATACACACATAAATAAGTGAGGATATAGTTTATTGACAAAACATTTATCTAACTTATTCAAAACCACAAGTTTCACCTCCATTCCAGCAACAAGCAAACAAGAGGCGGCAGGAAAAGAGGCGACAGACAAACAATCCTAACTGGGTTTGGGCAGGTGAGTGGATGAACAGGTGGTACAGGTCTGAAAAGGTCATTATTGTAGATTCACCATGCCGTGGAGTCGATTCCCCCTTCTGTTTCATGCACTGGGCAACGACTCCAGCGATGACTGCATTTGGGAAGCACTAGATATCCATGGTCTCTCATGAGAGCAGGTTCCAAAGTTGAAGAAGGAGCTGCAGAACACGGAAGAGGTCAGAGGGCTGGCATGCAAGCTCATTGAGAGCAGGGAGGTGCTCATACCTCACTGAGTTTTTTCATCCAAATCACTCTGTAAACTCAAAGCCAATGCTTTATTCGAATTACCCTGTCAGGGACCGTCTACACCGTGCATTTAGTAGCATGACGCGGTCTGAAAGCACATTCACCGTTCTTGTTTTACGTGATTCTCGTCAAGCCTGTGAGTTAGCTGCTCTTCCTCACATCAACTCGCAGGTGACAAGTCCACCGTGAACCCTGAGATGTTCTACTCTTGTGCACTCCGCTCGGGCGCTGGAGCTCAGGCCCAGCTTCTGCATCCCTGGGTCAGACTCCTCATGCAGAATCATTTGCTGAGATGATCCTCGCTGCTACAAAGGGTTAAATATCAGCCTTTTGTGTAGAACTTTGTCAGTGCTGGGGATGGAACCCAGAGTCTTACACACACCCTCCGTGTGCATTCTACCACTGAGCTGTGCCTTCTGCCCCTGTGGGTCCTTGTTAATCTGCCTGATTGCTCATGGTTGTGGGGAGACGGGGTGGTGGGGGGAGTCTGAAGTAAACATCAGTGGAGGGAGAGGGCGAGGGGAGGAAGGCAGTTGGAAGCCAGCCTGAGTTTCAGAAAATAAAAATGAAATGGTAATGAGACTGGAGCTCAAACAACAAGCTGGGAAAGATGGTTCAAGCCTGTAATCCCGGCATCTGGGAAGCTGTCAGTAGGAGGACTGAGATTCAAGAACAGCCTGGAGCAAAAATGTCCATCAGAAAAAAAATCAACTGAAGCAAAAGGCAGAATATGGCTTTCGTGGTAGAGGTTCTGAGTTCAAATTCCAGTCCTGCAGAAAATAAAAAAAAAATAGATCAAAGTAATGGATTGTCTGACAGAAACCAGTAAGACCCCAGGATTTCTATTCTTTCCATGTTCCTTGAAGAGTTACAGTGAGACTAACTTTGATGTTCTCTGGAGAAGATACGTGATGTAGGCAAATGTTTACATTTGCTTTTTATTGGGCTTTTCTAGAATAATCCATCACACCTCTGTGTCATCTTCAGAAATTCTTCCATTGCCCATAGCTTTACAGGTTGTTTCTTTTTACACTTCCCAAGGCGTAGGTGTTATTAAAGCGATCACAGCTGCATCTCAGGGCAGTGGTCTGGGTTCAGCTTCACTTTTAATCAGTTACTCACTTTTCGATCGCACACCGCTGCCGTTCTGTGAACAGCTGTGTCAGTGTATTTCCTCCCTGCCTTCACTTCGGTTTCTTTATCTGTGGTGCACTTTGCTTCGCTTACTCACGCCCACGGCCTTGTGTGCTTCTTGTGTTTGCACATTCTGTCCCTCCCCCCCCTTTTTTCTTTTTATGTGCACTTTCGAATTCACTCTTCTTCTTGTCCAATGGCCATTGCTATTTCATTTCTTTTAAAAGACACACATGTCAATTCCAGGGAGATTTTTTTTTTAGAAGAAATGCCAGCGCTTACTTAACTGCACAGGGGAGGAGGCCTTTCCTCCACTTGCAGGCCTGCCTGGTGCCATCTTCTCAATGGGGCTTTCCCCAAGACTTCATGTTACCTCAAGGATCCAGTATGGCAAGATAAACCTTGGCAAGAAGGGAAAATGCTCTTTCTAAATCTCTTTAAAATGGCACTGAAGTGCGTTATTGGCAGTGTAAGTAAAAACCGGCTGGTCATGACGTCAGTAAACCTGCCGTGTTGACCTTTGCTTGATCCTACTCATAGACAAGCCTAAGTAGTATTTGCTCAGTCCTGGAAACTGAATCTCAGGTTGGATCTGGAAATTAAAACCCGGAAGGTCTGTTGATTTTTTTATTCTCTGACTTCTCAATCTGATATCAAAACAATCTTGAAAGGGCTGTGATATAACACAGTAGTAGGTGATTACTCAGCATACAGTGAAGCCCTGGATTATAATTATAATAATAATAGAATAAAAATACTGAATTTCCAAACTGGCTGTTCCACAGTAGCATTTTGATTGTAACTCAAGCAACTAGAGACACACAATTAGAGCTGGAAGAATGAATGGCTCAAGGGCTTGCCTACCATATTTGGTGTTCTGAGTTCAAATCCTAGTACCAGCAAAAAAAAAAAAAATGACACTATATCACTCAGTTCCTTTCACAGAAATGTGATCCTCTGAGAATAAAACTTTAACAAAGGGTTTTATTAAAGTTTATAACTTTCTGCACATGGGTATATTTTAGTTTACAAATGTTGCTTTGATCTTGCCACAAACTTACAAGATTTATAGAGACCCTACAATGGTAATTCTACTTTCAAACATTGAGAAGTAGAAATCAGAGAGTCTGAATTAGGGGAAAAAAATCTTGGCTTGCTAATTTCTTGTCCCAATTATTTCTACTGTTTGTTTGGACTATTTTATTCATGATGTCAGCATATTTTCAAGCCAAAACAAGGGGTAACTATACGTAGTCTATCAAATGTGCCTCCTATGACAAAAGACTTGGTGTCGGTCTGGAGGAGAATACAACGAAATAGAAGGAAATAAGTCTGAAATTTTTATAGCTAGTGATTCGTATGCAATTATTTGGCAAGGATATGACTTAATTTACTATGATTTTTTTCCTCCGTACATAGCAACACCTGAATTAGTTTACTATTAAAACCAAGAGGTAGCTATTTCTACCAAGAAGTTCTGAATGTTTACAGAATGTGTACTGGGTTAAGCTACCAAGTAATGGAGAGAGACATGTTTTAATAGAGGTTCACCTTGAACCAACTTGACCCCCTTCCGACTTTGGTATCTCCTGCTTTGCCCATCTGCTTCTCATTCAGAGTCACAAGGCTATGCCACTGTAGCAAATATCACGGGAGCAGCTGGCAGCCTTTCCCAAAGTGTGGTGCTCAGGAAGCTGGAGTGTTTGTTTTGTGGTCCAACTTCACTATCAAAGCAGCTGTTGCTATGCTGGGAAACTCTAAAACTCACACACCTGGAGAGTTTCAAAACTGAAGATGTAAACAATTTATTGACTTGGATTACAAAATAAAATATTTAAATTTAGTACGATGCCCGTAATCCTAGCTAATTAGGAGACTCACATTAGGAAGATCATGATTCAAAACCAGTCTGGACAAAAATGTCCCCGAGATTCCATCTCCAAGTAACCAACAAGAAACTAAGCATAAGTCATAAAGCATCAGCTGAGCAAGCAAGCTCACTAAAAGTTAAAAAATGAATATAGCGTTGACTTCATGCTCCGATCTTCCTGAAGATAGTTTATTTCTTTCTCTATCTCACATTCTCTACTACATACTATCTTTAATTTCTGTGAAAGGAAATCTTAGTAGTAGCTATCGTACAAACTTAGTAACTCCAACTTAATGAACTTGAGAGGGATCCTAACCTGGAAAAGTCTTGTCTAAATTTTCCTGCTTTAACATAAAGGGAGGCTTAAAGCTAGACACCAGAGAGAGATTTTGATGTTCTCTCTTGCTTGATTTCACAAGTACCAGGTCCAGCTGGAGAAATCAGCCCTAGTAAAACCCGCTGGGCAGCCCAGAGGAAGAGCTATGCAATTCCTCTTTAATCAGTTACTTAGTGTGTAATTGGCCCAGGCCAGCGGGCTCGGCAAGCCCTCTACCCTTTCAATGGCAGCATTTGTAAACAACTTGTTCCAGGAAGCTTTATCTTCCTGCCATTAATAAAGCGCCACTCGGTAGCTTAGAAGCTGGTGAGTCAGTGGTGTTTGTTCTTGTCCTTTCATTGCTGTGTACGGCGGACTACTATACAGGAAAAATTAAAGCAAAAAAAAAAAAGTCGGTTCTGCCAATAGTGCATTGATGAAAATGGCACTATTGATTCTCATTTGCCCTGTGATTCACCCAGGCATTTGATCTTGATGGAAACTCTCTGAGCTGATATTTTGAAGGCTAAATTGGGCCTCAGGGCTGGAGCAGGCCAGGTAACATGGTTAAAAACAGAGGTTTTAAGGTAGAGTTGTCTGAAGTTTTGAGTCCTGACTCCACAACTTACTTGTTCTATGATTTGGTGCAAATTTCTTAATATCAGTGCCTCAGATTCCCCACCAATAACTGGAGGTGACCGTCGTGTCCATTTCTTGGGGACTTTTAAATGATGGTGTGGATTGATATGTATCATGCTCTTGAAATAGAACCTACCACTTGGAAAACGTTCCGCTTGTACGTGTCAGAATCATCAACCTGTTTCCAGGAGTAATATTCCTGTTCAAAAAGCCGTGTCTCTATGAGATCATCCTGCCTTCGTGAAGAAATTTAGAAGTTAAGGTACTTCACTAACTCATTCACAAGGCAGTTACCAAGACAAATGAAAGAATACTACTCGGTCAATGAAAGAGACAAAGGTTTTAGTTTACACCTGCTACTAACCTGACTCACTGCAAGCAGATTGTTCTACCTTGCTGCCCCAGCTTTTATTTACTTTTTTTTTTTAATGATAGTACTGGGGCCTGAACTCAGAGCTTGAGTGCTGTCCTTCAGCTTTTTTGCTCAAGGCTGAAGCTCTGCCACTTGGATCTACAGCTCCACTTTAAGCTTGGTAGTTTATTGGAGATAAGAATCTCATGGACTTTCCAGGCTGGCTTCAAACTACAAGCATCAGATCTCTGCCTGCTGAGTAGCTAGGATATGAGGAATGTCACCAGCACCTAGCTCTACCTCAACTGTTTGATCTACCAAATGATATCTTTCAAAGACACCTCCCCACACTTACTGCCCTATAATTAATTAGTGGCCTTTTCAAGAGTCAGTGGACATGGTTGAGCATGCTCAACCAATGGGCAGCTAGGTAAAGCACAAACTGTTTACTCAGTGAGTGCTTAGGTCCATGTGCAATTCTGAGTCTAAGCTGGGGATATGAAATGTGCACAAGAACATAAGAATGTTGCTCTCCTAGAAGAATCCATCAATCTAGAATTAGACGAACATAAACAATCAAACTCCAGATGACGAGAGAGGCCACGAAGAACTTAATACAGAGCAAAGAGATTTGAAGAGATGGTTACTTTGGTTTGGGGGTCAGGCAAACACGTTCCACATTCATGGAACAAGCTCAGTTCTCAATGCAGAAGCTAGCTTGGAGGATTTGAGAAGAAAAGGAAGACACTGGACATGGGAAAGAGATGAAGTTCAAGAGTTAGAGCACACTCTAGTAAGCTACCACCATGGCAAGGGATTAAGACTTCCCTGTCAATGTGGATGGAGCCTTTGGACAGTTTTAAATAAGAGTTGTGAAAACTTGTTTTAATGTGGTATATTTGATGGGATTGCATTTTGAAATGAGGACTGACTTCAGAAACCTGGCGGATGGAGGCAGTCACGATTTGCTCAAATGGAAACTGAATTTCAGGTTTCATGGCCAATTCTGGGTTCCAAGCCCTTGTCTCAATTTAGCTCTTCACTGAGAAATCATTTCGGCCAAGCAATTTATAATTGTCTGTTTTTATTATTAGGAAATGAAGCACTGATGGTGTTTCTTACCTGGAATTTGGAGATATGACAAGAAGAACTGAAATTGTAGCTGTGAACATTTTTATGGTTGCTTTCAGGGTCAAGTGACTTTTTGCTTTCTTACTCAGTGTTTTAAAATTGTCTCCTATTTTGGGGTGAAGTGGGGAGAAAAGGGGTGAGAAAAGGGCAACAAGGGGAACAGAGTGAACCTGTGTAATAGCCCATCCTTCAACAGTATTGACTCAGGAGCCCGCGGATCTCTCTGTCGTCTTGAGAAAGTTCCTGAACTCCAGCAGCAGCAAGATGGGTGGGATCACAACAGCGGAAACAATGGCTGCTCACAGTGACCGCCAAGGCCTGCATGGTGTTTCGAACACTAATTGGCACTTAGGAAACACACAGCTCATCATCCCCGTGTCTCCCTCTTGATTCAACTTGAGCCAGCCTGCCCACTCCATTCCCATGAGTGGGATGGCCCTGCTGCCCTGTTTACAGATTCCTTGCCATCTATAGACACTAAAGACAATGTCTCTTCTCCACCTCCTCCTCACCATGCGTGTGTAGCTGAGCAGAGTTATGGTAAGACCTGATGCACTTTATTAGACCTGCCTTGTGCTTCTGCCTGCTGCCCCTCTTCTTCCGCTTAAAGTGATCTTGACCTTTATTTGGATTTTCCGAGTGTAGTCCTCAGTGATGCTCTAGTTGCTCTATGAGCTCGTACTCTCTCACCAGTTCATTTTCCCTTGGCTTTAGACGGCCAGATGAGTTTTCACTTAAGTCTCAAACAAATCCTCACTTTTAGGTTAGGACTCCCTTGCTTTGGTTTTCTCTCCAGCCTCTTCTCCCAACCCCTGCATTGTGTCTTCTAAGACAGACGAATGCATGTCTGATAAATAATGAACCACCAGAACTATCTAGTCTTGGCTTGATTTGTGTCCCGAAATGCTCTACCGTAGCAAAGCTTCCTTTGTGCCGAGGGCTCTTGTGGTAAATGCCTACTCACCCAAGAGTCAGGAGAACATCCATTCCACCGGTCCTGTTCTCATTGGGCTTGGTTAGGATCTTGACACATGGTACCACCTCTTCATATCAGTTATTGGGCACATGCCTATTTCTGCCCTAGATTGTTAGCACCTGGAAGGCAAAAATCACCCATTTCACTCAGATTAAATTAGCATATATACAGTTTATTAGCATGATCTCCTTTAAGAATAAAGACATAAGCAGGGTGCTGGTGTCTCGTACCTGTAATACTAGCAACTCAAGAGGCAAAGATCTGAAGATCATGGTTCAAAGCAAGCCAGAACAAGAATGTTTGTGAGACTCTTACCTCCAATAAACTACCGAAAAAAGAGCCACAAGTGGATCTGTGGCCCAAGGGGTAGAGCATTAACCTTGAGTTAAAATGTTCAGGGATGGTGCTCAAGCCTTGAGTTCAAGCCCCAGGATCAGCACCAAAACAAAATTAAAGACACAGATGATGGTTAAGGCTCATTTTGACAACTGTCTTTAATTCTAGTCCCCTTGACTTCTCCAAAGAAATGTAACTAATCAGGCTATCAGATTAGTATAGAGATATGACCCTTGGCTGTAAGACTGTCACCAAAGATCTCATCTCTTTGTGTCTAGCACTTCTTGACACTGAACTATGAGGTTACTCTGGGGGCTATTCTCCCAGAATTGTTTTCTCTACACCTGACAATTATGGGTAAAATGCACACCATGTGCATGAAGATGGATAGAAAGATGGATAGATGGACAAGTGCGTGAGTGGGTGGGTAGATAGATAGATAGATGGATGGATGGATGGGTGGGTGAGTGCATGGGTGTATGGATGGATGCTGTGTTATTTACATGAACTGCCTTGCTGGACATATCATTTTGTTTAGTTCCTGATTTAGTTACATCATATCTCAGAATACTTTTCACATATGGATCCACTTCACTCTTTTAAAATGTTGGATGATTTTTCTATTGTGTGGATATTTTGGTTTGTCTTGGCAGCCTTTTACTGAAGGTTTTCTAGGTTATTTCTGAGTTTTCACTTCTATAAACAGTTTATACATCCATGAACATTTTGGTATGTGCCTCCTTTGGTCCAAGTGTATTTTCTAAGATGGATTAACTAAATAACAGTGACTGACATCGTCATTTAGTTTATGTCCCTAGCACTATCTATTCATGAAGTAACTACTTAATGAGTTATCCTTAGGATGAACTCAAGTCATCCTGGCTCTCCCTAACTCCTTCCAGCTTCTGTTCCCCAAATGGAAATCTCTTCCAGACACTAGGTAATGTGAGAGCTGTGTTTCTGTTCATGCTAAGGACAGACTTGCCTCTTCACTTGAAGCCTTTAGCACAACGAGTCACAAACAGATCTTATATCAGTCATCACTGTAAAAGAGAAACAAGAAGAAAAAAAGAAACAAGGAGAAAACAGATGTCAAATTAGCATCAAAGAGGTATAGCTTCTAGATGAGACAGTGGATCCTTTTCTTTTTACAGCAAGCCAAACTTGGCTATGTTTCCTTCTGTGTGGTCTAAGTGCCTCCCACTTACAGATGAGAAAAGTATTGTCTCCATCACAAATACTAAATGATATTTACATAACACCCATCTGCTCACAACTTCAGGGCAATTCACATGGCTTCATTCACATGCAACAGAGACGCATTAGTAACCAACACTGAGTAATGCGTTATGACCCAAAAAGACAGTTCTTGTCACAGGACCCCTGTGTGTCACAATTCAGTGTGTCCCCGTGGAAGCAGGAGCAGACCCATGGAGAGGAAGCCACAAAAAATCAATGCATTGCGATGTGATCCAAGGCTAGGGTCATTTTTAATGGACTAAAAAGGCACTCCAGGGCTTTAGTTGTTATACCGCAATCCCAGGCCACTGTGCCCTCAACTGCAATTATAGCACAATAATATACATCCCGCGATCCTGACTTCAAGTAGCACTGAAAACTGGGGGAGAAGCGGGTGTTTAAGGTACTAAGACTGTCAGGTACTAAGAATCAAAAAGAATCCACAGCAGTAAAGCTCAGCCTTGATGAGAGAAAACATCCATTTTTGTTTTCCTAGTTCCATCTCTGGTTTGCCTTTGTCCTCACCTCAGCTAATTAGTGGACATAAAGCTTCCTTTCCCATTAACTAGCTCATGGCAGTGGGGTTTGAGACAGGTAGCAATCATGAGGCCATTCCTTATGGTAGTGGTTATACAGTTTGACGGTGAGCTCTTTGTTGTCAAGAATCAATCAGAACCCGTGCATTGCTTGTGCAGCAGGTGGAGAGGTGCTGGAAGGAGCTAGAACCTTTCTCAATGTGCCCCTTTGAGGGTCCCATGAGACAAGCAGTGAAGTGTGGAGACAATGCAATTCCTTTGAGGAATAATAATCGAGTGTCTCCGTGTTCTGAGCTCAGCGTCTGCCATTAGCGTGGAGACACCTGCCTGCTTTTCCTGTCTAAATATCTGATTCCGTCCATATTTTCTAAGCAAAATGTAATTCAAGTTAAGAATCATCCTAGCCTGCTGAGAAACATACTTCCAACAGGCAACCTTCCCCATCTGCCTACCACCTAATAGATAGTTACTTATATAATGCTGGCAAAGATCCTACTGAGCTGCATAATAACAATTTCAAAGATCATATACTCCAGTTTCCAGAGGAATTCCGACTCAGCTTTTGCCAGCATGACTAGGTCTGTTACAGCAGTTTAGAATATGTTATGCTGAAATCTTCCTAAGTTATCACTGTTCTTTTTTTTTTTAAGAAGGTGAGAAGGAAAAAGGTAGACATAATTCAACACTAAAGGCTTGAAAAGTAAGGCGGGGAAGATCATAACCAACCAAGAGGAGACATGTGCAGAACTGGGAATGCAGTGAATGTTCTATCTTTTGTGGAAAATAAAGAAAAGAAGGACAAGAGAGGTTGTCACTAAATTAAAGAATTAACTTTTCTTTTACTTGTGAAACACTATAATTGGAGAGAATTCAATCAGTGGCTTTCTTTTCATTCACAATGTACATTACTAAATTATGAATAGTTCACTGTACTATAGTTCTTTATTTAATGGCAATAATTTTGATGATCTTAATGAAATTGTGTCAATCTCTGAGGACATAGGTATAGCTAAAATATAAAATAGTCTTAGCGAAGAGATAAGGAAACTTTAAAACCATCAACAAATTTTCTCTTGGTCTAAGTACTTTATCCAAGTGGATGTATGAGTAGATTTCTCCCCAAATAGTCTCTCAATAAATAATTCTCACACTAGTTAAATGACTTCATGGGCTAGAGGATGAAGCTATCTTTATAGCTCATTTATATGTATTTAGGAAAATTCCATGTATACAGTCTCACATATGAATTAATGCAAAGAAAAAATACTTCAAATTATTTAATTTCTACAAGCAAGGATAATTTAATCTTAGGATGGGTGTTAATAAAAACATGACTGTAATCTATAATGCAATTATATGACTTCTTCTGATTTTATTTTAAATATGACTTCTAATACATTCAGAGACAAACATGAAATAAGAGGAAAAGACTGAAAAGATGAAGATAAAGTTATTTGTATAGAAGATGATGAATTTCTCTTCCTGGAAATCCACATGAAGGGCTTTGATAAAAAACATTTAGAAGTAACCTTACTGCATTGTTGGTGTAACTTTACTGCATTGTTGGTGGGAGTGTAAACTTGTTCAACCGCTTTGGAAAGCAGCATGGAGGTTCCTCAAAAGATTCCACATATAGCTCCCCTATCACCTAGCAATCCCATTTTTGGGCATTTACCCAAATGATCACAAACAAGGCCACACTAAAGCTACCAGCACGACTATGTTTATTGCAGCATTATTTGCCATAGCTAAGATATGGAACCAACCCAGATGCCCTCAGTAGATGAATGGATCAAGAAAATGTGGTATATATACACAATGGAATTCTATGCCTCCATCAGAAAGAATGACATTGTCCCATTTGTTAGGAAATGGAAAGACTTGGAAAAAATTATATTAAGTGAAGTAAGCCAGGCTCAAAGAAAGAAATTTAGGTCCCATTGTTTCCCTTATTTGCAATAACTAGTATATGTCTGAGTCAAGCAGAAAAGGTCAGATAAGTTGATGTTAGGGAAATGAGCCCTAAGATATGTATTTAAATGTTTTTTTCCTTTCAGGTGATTGCTTCTAACACATTTATAAGATTATTTCTCTGTTGCTTTGTATGTCCTTCCCCTATGGTATAACCCCTGCTTTCACTCTATTTGAGGTTGGTATAATTTGTGGAGGGGAAGGGAAAAAAACAAATCGTTTAAATAGGGATACAGGTGGATCCATTGCAACAATAAGCTGTACAAGTCATTATGTGGAAAAATGAACTTTACAACTTTGGTGGGGTGGAGGGGAGGAGAATTGGGTAGGGGGGTGGAGGGGGCTACAATGCTTGATAAGAAATGTACTCATTATCTTGCCCATGTAATTGTAACCCCTCTGTACAGTATTTTCATAATAAAAAAATAAAAATAAAAAAACATTTGGAAGTAAGAAAATCAAGCATGATGACATGAAATTAGTACATTTTTACTTCACTTTAATAACAATTAGGTTAAAGGAATAATACAAAAATGATGAGTTCAAAATGACATCCAAAATAAAACAATCTAGAGGTAAGCTTAGCATATAATATGAAATATTTCTATACTAAGAAGAAGAAAAACTTTCCACAATGAAAAGTGATCAGTCATTACCAAATGAGTCTAAACATTTTGAAAATTGCAGTAAATGTCCAAGTATCTCAGTATGATTGGTCATTTTTCCATCACATATGGGGTTGTTTGGGTTTATTTTTAGTTACGGCCATTCTAACGGGTGCAAGATGGTATCTTGCTGTATTTTTTATTTGTATTTCCTTTATAATTATGATGGTGGATACGTTGTCATATGCCTGTTTGCCATTCTATGTCTTCTTTGAAGAAATATGTATTACAAGTAGAGTGGATTTTATTTTATTTTTCTGTTGAGTTGTAGGGTTAATATTACTAAAAGGTCCAACTGTCTGAAGTTTTCTACAGACACAATGCAACCTCTATCTGAATCTCAATGGTAATTTTTTAGATACAGAAGAATCAATTCTAAAATATAAAAGGTTATAAATTGCCAGAACAATGTGACAAAGAGGCAGCAGATTGACTTATTTCAAAACATATTACAAAACTGCAGTAATTAGAACAATATGGGACTGGAATAAAAACAAATGTATTAATCAAAAAAAATGGAATAGAAATTCCAGAATTAAGAACCATCCATGTGTATAATCCACTGGTCTTTGACAAGGACGCCAAGAATTCACAATGGTGGAAAGGAATGCTACCTTCAGTGGTGTCAGGAAAATTGGATGATCATAAGCAAAGGAACAGAATTAGATTCTAGTCTTACACTGTATACAAAAAAAAATTAGCTTGAGATGGATGCAAGACTTGAACATGAGGCATGAAGCTACAAAACTGTTGGAAGAACACAGAGAAAACACTATTGACAGTTCACATGGGCTATGGTGATGATTTCTTCAAAAACAGGAGAAACAGAAGCAAAAAATAGACAAAGGGAATTTCATCACAAGAAAAAGCTTCTGAAAAGCAAAGCAATACAATCAACACAGTGAAAAGGAAACCCACAGACTGGAAGAGAATATTTGCAAGCCATATGGCTGAAAAACATACAGAAGCAATGTTGTACAATAGTCTACTACCTGAAGTCTTTTCAGTAGAGATAACATAAACTCCCACATAAACTCCCATATAACACATTCCACAGAACAGCCCGTATTTACTACCCACTAAATTGAACGTTTGATGACAGTTGAATGGCAAGGTACTAATTTCAGTCACCTCCTTTCTGAGGGTGTATGTGCACAAAGATGAGTGGATGTTTGTGTCTGACAGGGCCAAATAAAACCATACTTTAAAGAGTCAGGCCACAGATTCAAGCAGTTCTATAATCTAATTTCCTTTCATGCTATATGCTGAGTTTTCTTTCTTTCTTTTCTTTCTTGTCAGTCATGGGGCTTGAACTCAGCCTGGGTGCTGTCCCTCAGCACTTCAGCTCAAGGTGAGCACTCTACCACTTAAGCCACAGCACCACTTCCAGTTTTCTGGTAGTTTATTAGAGATAAGAGTCTCATGGACTTTCCTGCCAGGCCTGGCTTTGAATTGTGATCCTCAGATCTCAGCCGTGTTAGGAGCTAGGATTACAGGCTTGAGCCACTGGTGCCCAGCTATGCTGAGTTTTCGTTAAGAAAAGTAACTGAAGGGAGGATGCACATAAAAGGGAGATTTTCTATTTGTCCTCCTGGGATCATCATTTATGCTTTAATCCTGATTTCAGTTGGTTCACAGAAACAACAGCAGAACCCTGACTCTTCAGCTTTTGCTAACTGATTAAGAAAATGCCACTTGGGTCACTATGGAGTAAGAACCTAGGTGGGTTAATCAGAAATTTTCCCCTTTGAGTTTTATTGACGTTAGCTATGAAGCCAAACAAGGACAATTGATTCCCAATGAAGTGATGTGATTTTAATCATCCATGGCATTCTCAGAAAGTTTGCATTTCAGTTCTCCCCTCATTAGCAAACAGCTGATTTTTCAAGACAAAGCGTCTACCTAACATTTGCAGAAAGATGCAATATTAAGGTTCGTGGACCCAAGTACGCATGTTTTATCACCTTATTTAAACAATAGCACAAATGCAAGGAGCAAAACACTTAAAAATATGTATGTATTAAATCCTTCTCATTTCAAGTATATTTTCCACCCTTCCTACAACTCTCTTCCAGGGTGGCAGAACTTTCTGGACTCTACATTTACTCATGCCCTTATGCTCTTATCTCCAGTTGGGGTTGACTCAGAAAACACTGCTGGGTTATTGGAAGGAAGGAAGGTGAGAAATCAGGGTGTTTCTTTTCTGTCTTCCCTCCTCAACAGACCAAGAACAACGGTGGTGTTCACTGTTGGTGGCTAAAGCCTTGTGGACAGTTTTTGCTTTGTGAAGTTTCTGGAGATTCCTCTGCACTTTCATCCTTCAGACTAGAGTGATCCCCATTCCCGGGTCCTTTGCTGACTTTTATAGATGCCCTTGTCTTGAGCACACATGAACAAACGTCCCTTTCTCATCTCACCTCAGTTGAATCAACTTGGTGGCTCACCTGTTTTCTTCAGCTTCTGCGTGGTACTGCAGAAAAAAATATTATATTTTAATCTAGGCACTGATAGGATATTATTAAATCATTCAGCAGAGTTTGCACTTGATACTTTAAATAAGGAGAATGTGATCGGAGTGAGGAAAAAATGAAATCGTAAGATTATGACCGTAATTTGGAAAAGTATGCAGAGTGCGTATGTGCATGTGTAAACATGTGTATTAACCTGCGTGTACATGCACGCATGTGTAAGCACAACTTTTAGAAGACTAGAAAAGATACCGAGTCATTAGTTTAAGGGCTTCTATAACATAAATTTTTGAAAGGTTTGCGATTTTTCTTCTTATACTTTTCTTTCTTATGAGCTGATATTATTTCCCAGGCAAATTTGCAAGCAATCTCTTAGTTACATATGTCAATATATGTATATATAATTATTGTTTCTTTTTTTACATTAGAATTGTAAGTCAAGGTCAATTACAGCATTCTGTTTAAAATAAACGTTACCTAAGAAAATATTATCATCTTATAATGTTATATGATTTCTAAGCACAAAACTATCAGAGAAAGCTGGGTATAAACGCAGGTTTATATTAAATGCAACTATTAAAGAGAAAAAGATGGCATGATGTTATAAAATGGGAATCTTTCCCAATTTTAGGTAGAAGGAAACTCTTACAAAATTGAATAGTAATCATTCAAACAACACTTCCCACGGTGTGTATACCCGCGTTTCCGCGTCCTTCCTTCACACAGCAGCAGTCTGAGAGCTCTGTTCTTCCTGGGAATGCTCATCAGCAATAACCCAAACCATCCCCATTCAAACTCTGAAACCTACTAGCGCATGTCATTTTCAGGACTAAGTGTGACTAATAAAACTATAGGCTGCTTTGGTCTAAATGTTCTTGTCTTCCCAAAATTTATACATGCCAACCTATGGGGGTGACTGAGAGGGTCCTTAAAAAAGTGACAAACGCCATCAGACCCCCAGACTCTTAGTGTTCTGGAGCCTTCGTCTTAAACTTTCTAGCCTGCGAGAAAGAAATTTCTGTTTATGAATGACTCAGCCTACAGCATCGTGTTATGGTGGTTGGAATGGATCAAGAAACCCAGTATGGTGGTACATGTTGATTGTCAGAGCACCAGGGATGCTGAGGTAGGAAGACTGTGTGTTCAAGGCCAACCTAGGCTACGTAGTCAGACTGTCTCAAAACAAAAACAAAACAGTGATCAAGCTGAGCTTTATTCATAAACTACCTTGTTGCCTGGCAACTCCTTTGTACAACTACTTAAAGAGGATACAATACTTTTTTTTTTTTTTTTAGAAAAAGACAAAAATAAAACCCTGTCAAAACAAGCAACAACAAAGCAAATCGGCAAAGCAAGCAAGCCTGGGTTAGACCAGAACACAGACTGTTAAACATGTTAATAATTGAATGTTGCACAGGAAAACTTCTTGATCAGGCAGTTTTACTCACTGTTGTATCTACAGTGAAGGCCCTCAACTTGTCTTTCAAGAAAATAGGCATTCTTTGTGAAAAGTGAAAAACAAAACAGATTGAGTTGAAACATTCCCATTGCCTCATACCAATTCTACCTTTTAACTATTTTTAAAATGTTTGATACATCTGTTTTTTTCCACACTAATCAATACTGTTTGTTCTGCTTTGTAGTGTAGGTTTAAATAAAATTTAAAAGTGGCATATCTTTTATTAGAGTATGTGAGAGGTTAGAGGCATAGTTCAGTTAGTAGAACACCAGCCAATGAGCAAAGTGCCAGGTATCTTGCTCTCAGTACAAGAAAGAAGGAAAGAGAGAGGGAGGAAGGAAGGAGGGAAGGAAGAAAAGAAGGAAGGAAGGGAAAATGAAAGAAAAAGAAGAAAGAAAAGGACATGTGAATCTGCTTTATTTCTCCCAAATTTCTCTCTTATTTCTCATTACACTAATATATGCAAATATAGTCTTGCTGAAAGTTTCTACTCACACATTCAGAACATACATGAAGACACATATCATATCATATCAGAATATGTCATGTCATATCAGAACTGACCATCGAAGTCTCTACCTTCTGCCTCAGTTACACACATGCCTCCTTCTTGCCTGTGTGCAGTTCTCCCACACCAGGACTCCTGCACAGGGTGTATTCTAGGTGGAGCCAATGGGAGCTGCAGGCTAAATCTCAGCCAGAGCCCCACGGTTGACAGCCATACCCAGCATTCTGGGTAGCTTCTGGGACTGCCCGGCTTTCTTTCTTTTCTCATTCATGTTTCTCCTCATAACTTGCTCTCAAAAAGTCATACCCAGAAGTAGAGCAAATACTTCAGTTAGACTTACACATTTTCTATGTGATATGTATCTATGACTAGTGTAAAAATCATACATACAAATAGGATCCCCTATGAATTTCCTTCACATATACATAGTATGTGAATGTTCAAATCAAGGGCATCCTACCATTTCTTTATGGTTCAACTTTATGATTTGTGTTTTGCTTTTTCTGAACTATACAGTAACTTATTAACTATACTCACCCTACTATGCAAACTCTAGTCAGAATTTTAACTATCAAAAGGCTAGAGGGCTACATCCACTCTCCCACTACGCAACTAAAAAAGTAAAAGTAAGTCACTAGATCAATATCTGGTTACAGAGTCTGTAAACTATATAGTAGCTTTCTGCTTTTTTGAAATTTTTAATTTATTTTTTCATTCTTCAGAAATGCCCACCCTTGTATCTAACTTTACATTCATGATTTGGGGATTTTTTCCCCAGAGAAAATATTATTAATTAACTTTAGACTCCATATAGCACAAATTCATGTCTGACTTTTTTCTCTCATGATTTAGATCTTTGGTTCTGCTTTGTTTTGTTTTGTTTTTACAGTACCAAGGTTAGAACTAAGGATCTCTCATTTGATCAGCCTTCTTGGTTGGCTAGTATTCTACCACTTGAGCCGTGCACTGCCTCGCCTTTTACTGGTTATTTTGGAGCTGGAGTCTCACCAACTTTTATTGTCTGTCTGGCCTTGAGCAAAGATCCTTTGGATCTCAGCTTCCTGCATAGGTTTAGGATTATCACTGGAACTGGCTTCAGATCCTATGTTAATACTTAATTTCATTACCTGTTTTTCCATGTACAACACCTTCTTTTTTTTTTAACCATTGTTCTATCACACATTGGAGCCCACAATTTACTTTTCTCTAACTTCCTGGATTAGAATTTTCTAATTCATCTGGAAAAGCTTTTGTAGGAGTGAGGAACATTTTGCCAATGGACCACAAAATGCCTTTAAAAT
This sequence comes from Dipodomys ordii, assembly GCF_000151885.1. NCBI lineage: Eukaryota > Metazoa > Chordata > Mammalia > Rodentia > Heteromyidae > Dipodomys > Dipodomys ordii. The sequence continues at coordinate 1,584,639 of NW_012267368.1, forward strand.
TATTTGGTTCATGACAAAATAGGCAGGTGTGCTCTGTGTATTTGTGCGCGCATGCACACACACGCATAAACATGCAATCACTCTTGCACATGCCAGTTCTGGGGCTTGAACTCATGGCCTGGGTACTGTCCCTGAGCCTTTTTTGCTCAAGGCTAGTACTCAATTATTTGAGGCATAGATATACTTTCAGTTTTTTGTGGTAGCTAAGTGAAGAGTTTCACTCGCTTTTCTACCCTGGCTGGGTTTGAACCACAATCCTCAAATCTCAGCCTCCTGAGTAGCTAGGATTACAGGTGTGATCCACCAGCACCCATCAGGTATGCTTTTATATGCTTCTGGTTGGCTTCCCATGGCTCAACTTCTGCCTATATTGATCACTTTGTATGGTCCGCAAATAATGTTATAAGTATCCCAAGGGCCCTGGTTGGCAACAAGTACCTAGACTAGCAGAGTGGCACCTACCTGTAGGAGCCAGCTACTTAGAAAACTGAGATGGAAGAGTTGCAAATGTTAAGCCAACCCAAGCAACTTAGCAAGACTTCATCTCTAAATAAGATCAGGAACTACACCTCTTTTACTCCCGTCTGTCCCTGAAGTATGCTCCTGCTTCATTTCTTTCACCTTTTATTTTTGGCCTACATTATCCTTCATTGCTTTCCTCACCTCCCAGGACTGACCTGGGATGCACTGACTTCCTCTCCACCATATTATGCATTGCCGGCCCCCATTACCACCAAATGCACCCAATCTGACCTCAGGGTCAACTGTGGCTTTGTGTCTGACTTGCCCTGGGGAGCATATAAGACCGTCCCCACATCAGTGAGTAGCCAGGACAGGTTGCTGACCTCTCTCTGCCTGCCCTGATTTGCATAAACACCAGTGGCAACATCTGGTTCTTACACTGCAGTCTTAAGTTGTTGATACTGCCCTCTCTTTGCCCTCTTACATCCACACTTACCTTGCTAATGCTGAATGTTCTTCATGTCTACTTCCATTTCCATTCCCATCACTTGCTTTAAGCCTTTGCTGCCAGCAGTGTAGTTATGATCACATTTTCATTACAATTTGCACTGGCCCAGTTAGTATACTGTCTTTGCATTCCACTCAATAGTCACAAAAATAGGATGGCAAATGGACTGCTATTATTATTATTGTTATTATTTTGCTAGGATGACAAGTTAAGTTTATAGATATGAGTTACTTGCCAAAGGTCATTCAACTCCTGAACAGCAGTCAAACACAGAATTCATGACATTCTGCAAGAAGATTCCAATTGAAACTCTGTTAGTCATGCCTTTTATGGGGTAATGTCACTAAAATATTTCTGCAAGTTGACATTTAAATGGATCACCATTGCCTACAAGGGAACATTTGGATCTTTGTGCATTAACCATGCAACCAAATTTTTCTTCCATGTGTGTGGACTTCATGTAGTTATCACCCTCGCCCTTCTCCTACCCTTAACTTCATGAAGTTGTCTTCCATCCTTCAAAGCAATTCTCAGTCTTCTCATTGATGTCCTTCCCAAGTTCCTAACCTACATTCACTCTCCCATTTCTGAACAGAAAGGGTCGCAGGCTACTTTGTTGTGTTTTGTCCCTCTCAATGTGGCCGTTCCTTTTCTTTACAACACCTGTAAAGTGAAGTGCACAATTTTTACATACTCTTTAGTTCATCTCATTACTTGCCAAAACAGTTTTCATAGTAAGAGCTCAACAGTGATACATTAACCAATTTCCTGAGTTCCCTTCATGAATTTTATTTTAGCAGTTCAGAACAGCAATATATAATTTAATTTGAATGGTTTTCACATGTAATTTTCTAGCAAATTTCCCCATCCTAGACAACTTTGCGTTGCACCGTTCACTAGCGACTAATGAGACACTTCTAAGCCACTCAAGAAGACAGCTACAAACTGACTCACATATTTGTCACCACTATATTTCAAAGCAATTTGAGACCCTTTTTGACAATATTAAGACTAACCAAGAAAAAAAAGATGAGAATTACCTTAAAACAATCTGAAGAGCCAGTTTTTTAATAAATGATTACCATAATCATATGTTATGATTAATATAATCAGACCCATTGCACTACCTTGGATAAGTTTTGCTTCACATAAGACTTTGGGAAGAATCAAACATAGGAAATTAGGACTAGGACAAAAGGAAGGAAGGAAGCAAGAAAGAAAGAGAGGGAGGGATGGAGGGAAAGAGGAATGAAGGAAGGAGGGAGGGAGTGACAAGTAGAGGGGCTGGGCTTGTGTGATCAGCTCCAGCAGCCACACTGTGGACAGTCTTACCTGGTTCCAGTGACACCAAAGGTTAATTGGAGTGGGGGAGGGGTAACCCTAGATTTGTTTCCATGTGTCTATATTTAGATCAACACACCAGTATAATAACTTTTGGAATGTTGAGGCTTTCTTTAACTGAAGTTGGGTGAATTCAAGCTACCCTAGAAAACTGTTCATGTAACTGACCTGAAACTGGTATGTGAAGCTCATACTTCCCTTGCTGTACAAATTCAGTTTCTAAAGGATCCTACAACTTACCTTCCAACTCTGCTGTTGCATCAAATCCATTCTGTGGAGAATTCTGGAGCTGCCTCCAAGCAATGGGCCAGTCTGTTGGCAGTTTCCTATGGAAGCCCTCTACAGAAGAATGCATATTCTGTTTCCGAGTCAGTGTTTCAAAACCTCAACTACTTGGAATCTTCAAGATATTTCTGAATTTTATGTCAGCAGATCAGGTGACACCCTGTGTATTTCCTGTCAACTCTTCCATGTTACTTCAGGAAAGCCAGAAAAAGGAGGGGAACATATATCAGGTACTTTTTTTGAGTAGGGTTCTGCTGAAGACAGTTCATTGATAGTCAGTATTTTAAAGAATTTATTTAAAAGCCAAATAAATTATAGGGGGCTGGGAAGGTGGCTCAGTGGTAGAGCGTTTGCCTTGCATGCATGAGGTCCTGGGTTCAATTCCTCAGCACCACATAAGCCAGGGAAAGCTGGAAATGGTGCTATGGTTCAACTGGTAGAGCGCTAGCCTTGAGCTGAAGAGCTGAGGTACAGCAGTCCTTCAGCTGAGCGTCTTTTGTGGACTGTGGTTGAGGGGTGTGCCTTGGGCTCTGAGAAGAGTGAGATCAATGTGTTGAGTGGGGTTATGTCCACTCCCAAGGTCTGCTCTACTCATTCTTTGGTTGTCTGAATTAATAACAATATTTTATTATTATTTTTTGACTATTTGTATTACCTTTAAGCAGTTGTACAAAGAAGTTGCCATTCACCAAAGCAGTTTATGAACACAGTGCATTGATCACTATTGCCCCTTTCAACTTCCTCACCCACCCTCCCCACCCCACCCCTTCCTTCACTTTTCTTAACTTTTAGGCTATGTATCAAACTCTCTGCCATTTAACAAAGCAGTTTATGTGTACAATGCATCTTGGTTTGTTTCATCCCTTCCACATCCTCATCCCCTTCAACCCACCCCTGCAATTATATAGTTCTCAATTCTGTGGTATATATGATGCATTCTTGTCTTCATTCGTTCCCTTCCCCATTCATTTAATCATCACCACAATCATTACTGTTGTATTTTTGAATTAGCATGCATTTGTGACGTGAGGAGGTTTCATTGTGATATTTCCATACATGCACACAATCCTATTCTCATCCCTCCTCTTCCCCTCCTGCCAGTGTTTGGAAGATTTCATTATTTTCTCTCTCTCTCTCTCTCTCTCTCTCTCTCTGTGTGTGTATACACATGGAGCATCCACTGATTCTCTTCATCCCTCTATATTCCTTACTTTCCCCCTTCTCTTTCTCAGTTTCTTCGTTTAAACACTACACAGAACTGTACATTAAGCCCCAGTGTTCAATGTAACCCACACCCTGTGATGAAGCATTGTTAGTCTCACCTGTTCCAGTCTTCTGTTGCTGCATCGCTGCCCACAGAGCTGGGAAGCGACACATAATACCAAGATGACAGAGCTAAATAGATCGGCAGTGTTTCAATACAGGAAAACACTGGGAGTGAGATGCTTGGGGTGTTTGTGAATTTTGCTTTTAATATACTTTATTAATGTTTATATTATTTACTGTTTTCCAGTCCTAGGACTTGAACTCAGGGCCTAGCTACTATCCCTGATCTTTTTTTGCTCAAGGCTAGTAGTGTTCTACCACTTGAGCCACAGCTTCACTTCTGGTTTGTTTGTTTCTTTGTTTCATCATTTATCGGAGATAAGAGTCTCACCAACTTTCCTGCCTGGGTTGGCTTCAAATCACAATCTTCAAATCTTAGTTTCCTGAGTAGCTAGGATTACAGATGTGAGCCATAGCACCTGGCTATAATTTATTTTTCTTTTCTTTCTTTTTTTTTTGTGGTCGGTCATGGGGCCTAAACTCTGGGCCTTTTTTTTTCTAGCACACACATATTCATTCACTTTTTTTTTTACCCAAATAAAGTTTTTTACCAAAACTTTATTAGGAAATATTCACTAGCACCATACTGCCTTCAGATGTCCTTGACAAATCAAAGGATAAAATAAAAGAATTATTTTATAAGGGGTAAAATTCATACTAAAAGGAGATGGAGAAAAGAAAAAATGAAGATGCTCTAATAATTTATGAAAGCATTCAAAGACTAAAATAAAAATTTTGGTTATTGCTGAATAACAAACCAGCTCCAACTCGGAAGATCAAAAGACTAGACCATATACCATCTCATCTTCATAGCAAATAGCCAAGGTCAACAGAAGATCTCCAGAAGGCTCAGAGTGAGCATAAGCTCACTTTCTCCTCACCCCCATCTCTAAAGTAAATCCAGCTAAGGTGGAGAAGTGGAAACATAAATCTTCCCACTGAACATTAGTCTACAGAGCATGTAGACATAAAGAGGCAAGGACAAACAGACCATCATGAACAATAGTGGTTTCTGCTATCTACAGAGGCTCACACCTCTGTGAAGCAAATTTCCCACGGATGGAGTTTTGTTTGTCGTAAACAAGCAAACAAAATCCTCTCTCTCACGTGTTGCTGTTCTATGCCCTGCTCACATTTTTTTCAAAGATATTTGTAATTCCATAGGACTATTGTAAATAAGAAAAAAAGTAGCCAGAATTAAGTCTTGGCTCCTCCTTTCTCCCAAAGAAAATGAATTCCATATAATGCACATTTGCAAGTAGAATTTTCTTACGGAAGAGAACTTGAAAGGAGATTTTTGTAGAATTAAGGAAATTTAAGAAAATCAAACACCTTGCACACAAAGAAAAAAACATGCCTGAAAAAAAAAACATTCCTTTCAAACAAGAAATAGACACAAAATAAGTTTGTGTAAGATGGGAGATATAAGTACAACACCAATAACGAAAGATGGATTTGCTTCCAGAGAGAAAAATCTAGGGTTATAGGAAGAAATGGTAATTCTGAATCTACCTAAAACTACACCCATATTCCAAGGAATGTGTCATTGTTTGAACCTCATGGAGTAAACTTAGACAAACATGGAGGGGCCAGCCTCCAACACACCTCAGCTATGTGCAGTTTCCATACTCTATAGTTCATTCATGTGCTCCACGTGCCTGTACATTGTGACAATATCCTTTCTCTTCCTTGTGTGTCCATGCCAAAATTTGTAACTATGTGTGGTTTTATTGATTCATATATCCTTTTATTTCTCTTTTGCCGAGCCTGGGGCTTGAACTCAGGGTCTGGGCCTTGTCCCTGAGCATCTTTGTGCTCAAGGCTAGCATTCTACCACTTGAGCCATAGCACCACTTCTGGCTTTTTCTGAGTAGTTCATTGGAGATCAGAGTCTCATAGGGACTTTTCTGCCAGGGCTGACTTTGAACCGCAATCCTCAGATCTCAGCCTCCTGAGTAGCTAGGATTATAGGCATCAACCACTGGTGCTCAGCTTGATTCATATATCCTTAGACTTGGGTTAGTACCTGGCACAGGAAAGAGGGTTAAATGTTGGATAAACACTTGGATGAAGGAAGTATCAAGGATACTTAGGCATTTCAGTAGCATTTCCCTATTTACATTTATTTCCTTCATAGTCTTCAAAAAATTAGACCATTGAAAGAAAGAGTCACTTCTAAATATTGAAATACACTGAAAGATTGCTGTGGTGCTTCCTTTTTTTGGAGGTTGAAAAGGAACACTCCAGAACAATACCAACCTTAACAACGATTCTAACTCATCTGTTCTGTTCCCTCAACAAAACGGTATAATCATCACAAAGCATGCCCAGACCTCTGGTGCAGATCACATTTACTATTGAATTATCGATCATAACAGAGAGTGTCCCTCAGGCTTCTCCATAAACTATATATAAAATAATTCTATTCACTAATTCAGAGTAAGTTAAAATGTAATATATCTAATATTCATGGGGTAATTGCATGCTAGGTCCCCTGCTAGAGTTTGCAAGTTTATTCCCATTTGTTTCTTTAAAACAATTCTCTAATTTCCATTTTACAAATGAGAAATCTGAAGCTCAGCAAGACAAGCAATTTGGGCCAACTTGAACTAGAATATATGGAACTTGAATTCTACTGAAGCTTTTGTTCTTTCTTCCCTGTGATCAACCTATTGCATCTCCCACCTTTTCCATCAAGATGGGTTCCCACCCTGTATTTTCATTTTAACTGGGAAGACATTTTATAATGTCTTAGTAGTAATGTTGCGGAGGGGGGGAATCCTAGGTATTTCCTTCTATTGACTATTTTTCTGGAAAGCAGTGTTAGTCAAGAGTATGCCATGTTCGGACCCTCAAAGGAAATTAAAAGACAAACATTCTCATCAGTTATGGTTCATACTGCAGCAGACAACTGCTGAACACCCACCTCCCTTTGCTAATGATGACCAAGTGTCCCCCGTTCTCATTTGTCCTGTGCTGGCTGGCATCAGCCCATGGCTACCCTCCCAGAACCCATCCATTCCAAAGCCAGCCCATTCTACTTTATATTATAACTGCTTTCAAGGAAGAAGGAGTCTTGGAATAGAAGGAAGCAGCTATAGGCTGTGTAAACAGAGTGGATTTCAGAGTTGAGAGTGAAGTAATGTTAGAGGCTATAATCATGTAACCATTGTTCATGATTTTGCCAGACAATGATACTAGAAGCAGACAGGGGAAGACAGAAATCAGTTTCAGTGTGTACTCATGGGTAAAAAGTGTGTGTGTGTGTGTGTGTGTGTGTGTGTGTGTGTGTGTGTGTATCCCCAAAGATTAACGTCTTTCTTTAGAGGCAAGAACAAACCAGTTAAATTCTACTTCCTTCTCTTCTCTGTTTGACTTTGTTGTTTTGATTATCTACTTCTAGACAAGTGTTCTCTAATCCTCAAATTTGACTATGCATGGAAATTTCCAGAGCGCATGTTCAAAGGCAGATTCTGACTTGCCCCATTAGCTCTTGGTGAGGCCTGGGGTTCACCAAGCTAAAGTGGTCTGGAACCCCTTCCCACAGCAGAGCTCCGGCTGCGGGACACTGTGTTGGTAGATAACTCTAGGAAGAGGAATAGAAGATCTAGTACCTCAACAAGGTGTTTTTGAAGAATATTCATTCACTTTTCCTGCTTGAAAACATCTTCAATTTAGGTCTATGAGCAATGACATTGTGTATCAGATTGACTTCAGAAAATCTACTTTGCTTGGCTCTTTTCAAGAAGCTTCTTTCATTTTAATGTTGCTGACTTCTGGAACTTGAGAACAGTTAGTTCCTCAAATGTGTTCTCTACTGATTTAAATATTTGTCTTAACTTCTACTTTCTGGGCTATAATATAACTTTTTTTTTCTTACCTGATCATTTTTTTAAGTAAAAAAAAATCTGGATTTCATTGAGTTTTCACAAGTTGCTGCATGTGTTACCTAAAATCTAAATTGTGGATTTATTTTATTTTGTTTTGTTTTATTCTAATTGGAATGAGGATCCATCCCTGACTCGTGTCTACTGAGTATATGTCCTGCTGATAAGCTGTGCCTTCTGCCCTAATCCATGGATTTTAAGCTACAAATGCATATAATGTATAACAGAACTTGAGAATTTCATTTTTTGCAAGCAGTAGTAAACTTCACTCTAGCCAGAGGTAACTTAGTCTAAGAAATGCTCCATCAGTACATGCAGGAAACAGATTTTTCTTCTCTTTCAGAAGCATCTGCCTCAAAGAAATGCTGAAATAATAAAATCTGCATTTGGAAAGTAAATCCATGTCTTCGCTCAATGATATGGTAAGAGAAAAGTGGGCTTCTTCTCACTTCCCGGTTTGGAAAAGGACGGCACCAAGAGATGAGGCAATTTCATTCTGAGATGGTTCCAGGAGAGGAGGGAAGTGAGGCCCGAGTTACTGCCTCTGACCAGGACACCAGCCTGATAAGCTCTCATCCAGCTGAGCTTTCCTGTCCCTTAAGCTTCCCACCTCTGCACCTGGCATAGCCCTGGACAGTTTGATCTTTTGGTTTGCTGGGATCTCCCAGGCATTCTCTAACTCAGCCCTCCCTGTACGGTGTGAAGGCTTGAGCCTCAGGAGGAGGGTCCTAGTCTGGATCCAGGTAGTCATGCAAACTTCATCTGCTTCTTCTATCCATTACTCTAGCATCTGTAACCAGGGTTTGCAAAACTCAGTCTTGCAACAGATCCCTGATCCTAGTGAGATGGATCAGAAAAACTCTATCTCCCTAAGGTGTTTGGCTAGAAAATAAGCAAGGATAGAGAAAGTACCCTGGAGTGAAGTAGCCCATGCTAAGGGAGATGCATTTGAACTCCTCATGATTTCCATCAGAAAAGAGCAAAAGAACCCTCAGCCAAACTCCCAGCTTTGTCTTCCTTGGCCTATCCTGGCTCCTAAATCAGGGGGGGAAAAATCATCATTTGTCACTTCCCTATCTCCTCCAATCTGGGCCAAGAAGGAAGAGCAAGTGAATTATTTCATCATGGGGAATGTTATGCCTTCCACAATACAAGCAGTTGATCTGTCCTCCCCAGCTAGGCTGATCAAATCATTCCAAGTTTAAATCTGGCAAGTATGAGATCAAGAGGTTAAAAGTGGGTGGAGCCTAAATTGGGAGTCTGCTAGGTATTCTGTGACAGGTGGCTTCACTGCCAGGGTGGCCTGAGTCTCTATGTGGGTCTCTAAGATGCCTCTAAAATGCCATAACTTAGGAGTGAAATATGGGGTGAAGACCTTAGAAGTTCAACTACATTCAAACGTTTGAGTTTCATCTCATTTAATGACTTTTTAGAAATTAAATGCTAAAGGATGCCTGCTGATTATCTACAAAGCAACAAACCAAGGAGGAGCTGTAGATTTACTAACTTACACATTGCTGATATTAGCTGAATACTTACACCATAAACCAATGTTGGTCAGGAAGAGAAAAAGAAAACCATTCTTAAAATGACGATTGAGAGTAAAGAGCAAAAATCCCTTAAGAGTCAAACTGTATTTCATTCTACAAAGAGAGCAAGGTTGAGACATGATTAAGTTGTATCTAGAAAAGCATAAGAAGTGTTTTTATTTTACAATATACTCTGCTATGCACCCTAAATACCATATCCCTATTATAGAATGATAGCTCCTGTTGTAGGCAATCGTAGCTCTGCAAGGGATTGGCTGTGTGTCATCTCAAGATGATACCTCCCTAGAGGTACCTCTAAAAAGTTTTCCCATCTGCTTCTCCACAGGGTCCATTTTTGTCATGATTACTAGTTCCTTTGAAATCAACAGCAATCCCTGCTTGCCTTTTGCAGATTCTATTCTGAACCTGTAGCTCTCCTGCAGAGAGAAGAAATTGCAAGCTCTTTCTGCCAATTTAATGAAAGAAGGAGACTGAGTCTAACAGGTGTCATCTTGGCCATGTGGTAGATGATAGGGAATTGGGTTTAACTGGCACCATCTTGTCTTCCCAGAGGAGCCAGGGAAGCTCCACCCCCAAGTGATGGGTGTATCTGAATTCCAGAGATTTCAGTCAGATATCCAGAGATAAAGAAGAGATAAAGCCCGGCTCTAACAGATACTATAATCATAGCTACTCCGGAGGCTGAGGACTGAGGATCACAGTTTTAAGCCAGCCCTGCTAGAAAAGTCCTAAGACTCCTCTCTCCACCTAATTACCAAAAAATAAAAGCTGGAAGAAGAGCTGGGGTTCAAGTGGTAGAGCACTAGCCTAGACCAAAGAAGAGTCCAGGGATGTGGAAGAACTGGGTCCTGTGGAGAAGAGGGACCAGGAATGGAGGAGAACCTTTTGAACTATTTTTAAAGCTACCTCTGGTTGGAAGAGCAAATTTGATCAAAGGAGCAGGCTTAGGTTGTGTGCCACAGATGTGGACCATGTGTCTCAGAGATTCCCAGATCTGACAGCATGTTAAGTCTCAAAAAGAATCGCAATGGTGCATCCCTAGAATTCCCCTACCAATGTTTGGATCTGACTGGCCTCAGTGGGGCTGAAAAGTGTACTGTTGACAAGTCATCCCTTCCCTCAACCAGCATTACTACTGCAAAGATTAAGTGAGCTCACCCACGTGGTTACATGCCTTTGGGCTTCTTAGGGAGAGGCTTACTAAATCAAGAGCCACTGAATTTCAAAGCAAAGGGAGGAAAGAACACAGTTATGGACAGACTGTGCTGGGGCCCAAACTCAGTTCAGATTAAGACTTTAAACTGAATCTTGAAGGCCAAGCCAGGGGATCTTGCAGCCAGTAAGAAAGAGCAAACACAAAAGCAAAAAGGTGACATACTCCTGTGCGGAAGTTTCATTTCCCCATTGATCAAACAGACATCAATTGCACTTCCCCATTGATTAAACAGACGTCGATTGTAAACGAGGCCCGCATCTTACATTACCCTATCCATTGGGAACACAAAGATAGATAACTGATATAAACTTCACAGTTGGACTGGACAAAGCAAGCCTGTCTCCCTCTTTGAGATGCTTAAAAGGGCAGGCTGGCCAATTTGAACTTCAAAGGATACTTTAGGATCAAGAGGCAGGGATTTTCTACCTTGATGTCTCCTGTAGCAGCCAATTCACAGTTAAAGAAATTAATATTGGAAAGAGTTGTTTTTAAAATGCCAGTGTGAAGCCTGGCACCAGTGGCTCACACCCGTAATCCTAGCTACTCAGGAGGCTAAGATCTGAAGAGCACAATTCAAAACCAGCCAGGAGCACAAAAGTCCATGAGATTCTTATCTCCAATTATCCAGCATAAAGCCAGAAATGGTGCTGTGGCTCAAGTGGTAGAGCCTCAGAGTCTGAGTGGAAAAAGCTTAGTGAGAGCTCAAAGCCCTGAGTTCAAGCCTCAGTATTGGCACTGAATAAATAAATAAATGGTGTTCCAGTGTGAACAGCCTCTCGGAGTCAAGTGTATGTATAGGGGTGCTACATATATTTTCTCTGCACACTACAAAATACTCTGCAAATATGGAAGATCCTTAGTATGGACCCTTCAAAGAAAAGGTTCATTAATAAAGAAAATAACTATTTTAGTGCTTAGTAATTAGGTATTCCATCGAAACCTATAGAATGTGTTTAATATTTAATCTTTTTAAATTGAAACACTTATTCATACTTCCAGATGTGAAGTGACCCAGTTCTAGGCCTGTAGAGTTGCCACAAAAACTTTTGTGGAAAAATATGTAATTTCAGAGCCACACGTCACTAGGTTTATAACTCTTTCTAGACATGTCCCTCTCACCCATCCCCAATTTCCCCCTTTCTCAGGAAGTTCGTGTGTAAATCAAGGAGAGCTGACCCAGTCTGAAGGGCCAACACAGGTCTCAGGGACATTGAAGTTATTGAGAATAGAAGCTGGAGACAAAGACCAGCTACAAACACAAAGCAAGTTAGTGCAGTGGTTTGCAATGTGTCACCAGCCTCACCTGAAATTCACTAGAAAGGCAAATCCTCAAGTGCTCCAAGAGGGATCTGATCATATCCCTGTGACAGAAGGAAGGTGACATTTTAGAACTGCTCAGTCACTAGCCCTAGCAAAAGCCCCAGATTGGGGAGCTTAAAAAAGTTATCTTTCTCATGAAATAAAGATAGTGGTTCTAACTGGTGCCATCTTGGCACGGCGGTGGATCATAGGGAATTGGGTCTAACTGGCACCATCTGGGCTTCTTTGTGGATGAAAGTGAAGTCCCATCCCCATGCTTGAATTCCTAGAGGCAGGGGCAGGAACTTGGACAGAGATCTGGACCTGCCAGACCTATACCAGGAACTCAGGAGACTCTGGACTCTCTAGCTCCCTGTGACCCTCCTCTCTAACCATGACCCTATTTAGACCCCCCGACTACCTCCACCACCATTTTGTGCCATGCCTCATGTCTCCTGACTCTCCTCAGGTCACCATGGCGTCCCTCTTCGGCTCTCCATTAGAGTGGGCCTGGTTTTTGAGATGGTTTTTCTGCTCTTTCTTTATTCTACTATCATCCTGGCTCAGTTTCCTAACAGTGTATGTGTATTCAAGGCTACAAGTTTTGAGGGGACATGTGTATGCTCGTAGTCACTGGCTTTCTAATAAAAGACTCCTGATTCAACCTCTCAAAGTGTGGCTTCTCTATATCTCGTGATCGAATTCCCATATAGCATTTGCAGTTGTAAGAATAGGAATCTGGAGTCCATGTGTCATTTGGTGTCTTCTGAAGCTTATTTCCTTGGCTTGTAAATTGCTATCTTTTCCCTGTGTCTTCACATGGTTTTTCATCTCTGTGTCTATCTTTTTTTAATTTTTGGTTGGTCATGGGGCCTGAACTCTGGGCCTAGGCACTATCTCTCTGCTCTTCAGCTCAACCACTTGAGCCATAGCTCCACTTCCAGCTTTTTCTGCTTATGTGATGCTGAGAATCGAAACCAGGGCCTCATGCATGCAAGGCAAGCACTCTACCACTGAGCCACCTTCCCAGCCCTCCGTGTCTATCTTTTTTTTTTTTTTTTGGTCGTGGGGCCTGAACTCTGGGCCTGGGCGCTGTCCCTCAGCTCTTCAGCTCAAGGCTAGCGCTCTACCACTTGAGCCACAGCGCCACTTCCGGCTTTTTTTTCTTTTTGCTTATGTGGTGCTGAGGAATCGAACCCAGGGCCTCAGGCATGCAAGGCAAGCGCTCTACCACTGAGCCACCTTCCCAGCCCTCTGTGTCTATCTTTATCTTGATTCTCTCTTCTTCAAATGACAGTTTTAATTTTTTTTTTACTACCTTTAAAGTTGCCATCTCCAAATATAGTCACACAGTGAGGTATTGTGGATGAAAAGTTTAGTGTGTGAATTTTAGGGGGGGTGACGCTTTCCATAACAAAGAACTTAAATTAAAAACTTGCAGTATCAAATAAGCCCAACTAAGCCTAAATTCCTAGAAGTGGGGCCAGACATAAATATTTCTTAACAGATATGTGGGATCTATGTGTGCAGCCAAGACAAAGACTCGCTCACCCATTATCACAAGTGATGGGGCAAACAGCTGGGCAGGTGTCAGAAGTTTAGTCATCAGGGTCCATCTACTATAGTGAGGCCCAGGCAGGGATACTCCAGCAATATTAGAACTACGCCAGGCAACTCTGGTCTAAGACAGCAAACCCAGCAAAGCCTTGGGGCTGAGCAGTCAGGTGGAAAACTCAGACAGCAGAGTTGAGGAATATGAAGAAACCAGTTCAGTCAGAAACAACTCACACAGAAGGCGGACCTTAGATTAGAACTCAGCTGTTTTAAACCACGCAGGATTTGACTCGGGGAACACAGATTTCTGGCCAGGAACTCCTGGCCATGAAGAAACCTAGACGCACCTGGTGACTTGAACAACAAACACATTGTGCCTCTTAAAACCTCAGAGACAACTTTTCTACAGTGTTCTATAGAAGTGGGAGAGCAAACAAGACAAATAGTAACAACAAAACAACCATGCTGAAGATAACACTTATATACAGACTTGCTGTTCCTTGTGAAGGGCCAGCCAGCTCCTGGCTAGATCTTGGACTTCTGTTTCCTGTCGGGGGTAGGGCTTCTCACAGAGAGGTTGATTAAGCTTCTAAGTACCTTGGTCAAAGCAGATAATCTCTGCTTTGTTCTCCCTCTCAGAGATGAGGCTACTGGTGTTCTAATGGTCGTTATTAGCTCAATTTCCAACCACAAAAAAAAAAAAAAATTAAAGGACTTTTGAGAAGAAACAAATCGAAGAACACACCACCTCTTTGAAATCTCCTCATCCACCAGTCCACACCTGGCTCAAAGACTGAAGAATTACAGGGAACCCCGCTGAGCGGTGACGTTATTGATTCTCTACTAATCGGATTTTTTCTTGAGTCGGGCAACAGTGAAGTGTTTACAAGACTTCTCTTCTCAAAACAACTCAAAAGTCATTCTCAACAGAGAAGCTCGAAACCAAAAAATCAATAATGCAGGAACTGTTGTGAAGGATTTTCACGTACCCAGTGAGGAGGGTAGTTATTTATAGAAAAGCTGGCCACTCCAGTTCAGTGTGGTAATGATACAGTACAGCTAGTTCAAAGAGTGACATGGTTGCATTATATTCACCATAAATGGCCTCTGGTAGGAAAAGTCTGTCATTTAGAGAGATTTGCTATGAATGGTAAAGCCCAGGTCACTGGAACAGATACTTTATTTTTTTTAAACCAGCTCTGTGGGGATTTCTTGTAAAAAGGAAGCAAAAATACAAAGGTTGGAAGAAGCAGAAAGTGGGCCTCATTTGGTTTTACCTACATGAGAGAGATTTTTACACTCCACTTCAACCTTGGCTACTTCATGGATTATTTATTACAAAGACCTGTTAAGGGAATACATTATATATGTTTTGTTCCCTAATAATAATTTTCCCCATGGTCATGTTCACACATTAGCTCTTGTTATATTTGCTAAGAACTCTGGAAGGAAACAGTGTGCTCTTCAACTGCAATTGCATATTAGTGTTTATCACAGCGTGGAAGCCGGGACACCCAGACTCAAAATGTCAAGCTGCTTCCCAGGAGACACATTGGAGAATGATTGTGACCCCTGTGATGTGATCCACCAGCCTTTGTCATTGCTGGTGGCACATTAAGAGGTGGTCATTACAGACTTGGCTGCTTCGAAGTCGATGTCTGGAGATGTGTGCAACAGCTCCTTCGACATTTCCTTGTTAAAGACCAACTCCATAGTGTCTCAGCAAATCCAGCAGCACGACAGAATGAAGTCCTCTGTGCCTGTCTGCCACTGTCATTTTGCTTTTACCGGCCCACTCTGGTACAGTCCCAGGAGATTTAGGTCCAGGGATGTGCTGGCAGTGACTAAAAATCAACTCTGCAAAGAAACTAGGCCTGATGTCTACTCTTGGAGCATTTCTACAGGGTGAACACCCTCATGGACATTTTAAGTATTAATATACGGTCTCTGAGAGCATAGTTAGGGTGCAATATACCAGTATGTAGGAGTTTCAGAACATGGACATAGTTCAATGAAACAACCCTAGACGTACGTATAATAATGAAATGTAGTAAACAGTAAGTAGCAGGTGATGTATTCTGAAAACTGTTTCCATGTTTTGTAAAACCAAGGAAAACACACACAGACATATGTACATATATATGTATTATATGTATACATATATATAGAGAGAGAGTCATGCTTTTATCCACGCATGCACTGTGAGGCATCTAGGCTATTTCTATAACTTGCCTATAATGAATAGTTCAGCAATGAATATGGGTGTGCAAGTGTTTTTATTGTACCTTGACTTACAGTCTTTTGGAAAAACACCCAAGAATGGTCAGCCAGGATCATGGGGCAATTCCAAACTGTCCTCTGTCGTGGTTGCACTAGTTTTCATTCCCACTAGAGTATATAAAAGGGTTCCTTTTCCCTACAGCCTCTCACCCCTCCACCAGCATTCTTCTGGGGTGAGATGGAATCTTAGTGTTGTATTGATTTGCATGTCCCTTATGGCCAAAGATGTTGAGTATTTCCTCATTTGTTTATTGGCCATTTCTGCTCCTGCTGCTTCTTCTGAGAAGTCTCTAGTTAGCCTCTTGGATCATTTATTAATTGGGTTGTTGATTCTTTGGGAGTCTGGTTTTTTAACTCCTTGTATATTCTGGATATTAGGCCTTTGTCAGATGTACAGCTGACAAAAATCACTTACTCCGCTCACTGACTATTTTTTTGTCCATTGTGGGGCTTAAGCTCTGGACCTGGGTGCCGTCCCTGAGCTCTTCAGCTCAAGGCTAGTGCTCTATCACTTGAGCCACAGTGCCACTTCTGGTTTTCTGGTGGTTCATTGGAGATAAAAGCCTCAAGGACTTTCCTGCCTGAGCTGGCTTTGGACCTCGATTCTCAGATCTCAGCCTCCTGAGCAGTTAGGATTACAGGTGTAAGCCACCACCAGAACCCCGCCTGCTGGCTGACTTTTTTTTTTTTTGGTCGGTCGTGGGGCCTGAACTCTGGGCCTGGGCGCTGTTCTTTAGCTCTTCAGCTCAAGGCTGGTGCTCTACCACTTTGAGCTATAGCACCACTTCTGGCTTTTACTGATTATGTGGTGCTGAAGAATTGAATCCAGGGCCTCATGCATGCAAGGCAAGCACCCTACCACTGAGCCACCTTCCCAGCCTGTGGCTGACTTTTTAACTTTAGTAATTGTATCTTTCCCTGAGCAGAAGCATTTTAGCTTGGTGTAATCCCATTTGTCAATTCTCTCCCATTTGTTGAGCCTTGGAATTTCACACCAGACGTTAAGTTCTACTGCTTCCTCTGGTCTTTCCTGTAGTAGCCTCGAGGTTTCAGGTCTCACACTGAGGACTTTTATCCATTTGGGGATTGATGGAATACAAAGTGACAGACAGGAATCATATGTCAGGCTTCTACATGTGGATGTCCAGTTTCCCCAGCACCACATCTGGAAGAGGTATCTTTTTCCAGCACATATTTTTGGCTGCTGAGGGAACCCAAAATAGTAGGTATATATATGGGCTTGTTTCTAGATCTTCCAGTCTATTCCATTGGTCTTCAGGTCTGTTTTATGCCAATACCAAACTGGGGTTTTTGTTGTTGTTGTTTGTTTTTACCATGACTAAGTAGTAAAGCTTAAAGTCTGGAATTATGATACCCCAGTATTGTGTTTTTGCTTGTTTTCATCTTTCCTCCAGAATTCCTTTGATAATATGAACTTTTGCATTTTTTTCTTTTCTTCTTTTTTTTTTTTTGTTGGTCATAGGGCTTGAACTCAGGGTCTGGGCACTGTCCCTGAGCTCTTTTACTCAAGGCTAGCAAAAAAGCTACAGTACCACTTCTGGTTTTCTAATGGTTAATTGGAGATAAGAGTCTCACAGACTTTCCTGCCTGGACCAGAGCTGAACTGCAATCATCAAATCTCAGCCTTCTGAGTAGCTACCAAGGCATGAGCCACCAGCACCGGCTGTTTTTTTCTGTCTCTTGGAAAGTGGTTATGTGTGTCATTTCACTTGCAAAATATCTGAAAATCCAAAATAGGTTCACCTGGGTCAGTAATGCTCATTCCAGCACTCTATTGATCTTCCTAGTGGTAAAGCTCAGATTTTATGAAAGAAAGAAAAATCCATACCAACAGCATCAAGATACAGGCAATATGAGCAGGGAAAAGAAAGAGAAAGAAGGAAATCTGTAGGCATGATGAATAGACACCACACCAGAATTTCACATTCCAGCTCCGTAGGTCAGACATCACCACTGAATAGATCGTGAATGGGCTGTGATGAAGTCATCTAATGCTGCGCCACAACCGTTAGTCAGGATTCAGATTTCACTGTACCCAGCATTCCCTGTTGCCTCTTCCGCTTGGCTTGGCTCACTGCATTCATTCCTCTGCAGCTGAAGTGCTTAGGCCGGCCCTTCTCCATGGTTCACCATCTCAGGAAGCCGCATGATCTTAAACAACATCTACATTCACCTCTTCAGCCTGGACTCCCAAACCAGATATTCACATGTGGCACCCACTACTCAACATCTCTCTTTGGATGCTTTAAGAAACATCTCAAACCTACAAACCTTGATTGTCACTTGATTGGATTGAGTGACACCTAAGAGATTGGTGAAACCCACTTCCGGTGTGTCTGCTTGGTGTTTCTAGAGACAATCCTTATGTGGGTCAGCACCTGAGGGATGAAGACCCACCTTGAATAGGGGTGGCACCATCCAATTTGCTGGGGGATCAGAAAGAATAAAAGTGATTAAAAAAAAAAGATCCACCAATGGAAATGAGCTTCAGTCCTCCCAAGTTTTACTGTTGCTGCCGTTGCTTGCTGACAGCAGATTCCAGCTTTGTAGTCGGTCCACACAGACTCACGTGGATGAGTCCTTGGACAGCCTTCTGATCCTTCCATGCGTCAGACTGGGCCTGCATCAGTCCAAGAAGTTTAGAAACCCCCAAACAAGAGGGACTGAATAGCTACTTGTTTTCTTGCTCACTGACATGCAGATAGCTGTTGTTGGACATTACAGTTATAGAAGCTTAATTTCTTTTGTGTAATTACACAGAAAGAGAGAGAGAGAATATTAATTCTGTGTCTCTGGAGGACTGGAATATACAGCCCTTGGCATATTCTTTACCAACGCAGTAGAAAACAGCTACTCCATACTTCCAAAATTCTGACCAAAAGTCCAAGCCTCATTTTTGATTCCTCGTTTTCTTTTCTCCAGTCCTATCCATTGGAAAATCTTGTTGTTCTACTGTCAAGATACATCCAGAAGCTGGCCTTTTTTTATTTAACCAAGTCTAGAACAGCCTGAATACTTTCTCCCTTGCCTTATGGCAACCGTTTCCTGGTCTGACTTTTCTCACAGCAGACTGAATGAGTCTTTTAGAACTTAATTTGTGCTGGGCTGAGGTGGGGGGACAGATCACAATATCTTCCCATTCCACTTGAAGTAAAAGACAGAGTTGTCAGACCTTTGGTTCTGCCGTTCTGTGAGTGTTATTCCTTCCCTAGAGACTTCCCGGGATCTTTCTCCTGTCCACCAGGTTTCATACTGATGTCATCAGTTGCCATTTCTATTTTAAATTTTTTTTGCTACCATCAAAAAAAATCACCTTTAAAAAAACCTTTATCTCCATAGTACTTATCACCAATGGAAAGATTATACTTTATTTCCTTTTCCTTCCTGCTAGAATTGATCGCATTGTAGGACAGATCTTTCTATGTGCTTTGCCTCCAACAAAGAAACTACGGGAAGGAGAGAGTAAGGGTGAGGCAAGTGTCATGGAAGAAGGAAACACTGCTGTAAGCATTCTGCCCAACTTAAGACCTCAGCTCCACCCAGACCTGAGTCCCTCCCATCCCTGGAGTTCCCGTCATACAGCTGGCCCCTCCCTCTCTCCGCCCAGACCCACCTGAACTCCTATCTACTTCACTTCCGACCCTCAGGCCCTGCCGCTACCTAGATAGTGGAGGCCACCATGTGCTCTCTCTCTCTCTGGGGGAAATATGGCTCCTCTAATAAACCTTGTAATAATCTTTCTCCTATGCCTGCCTGCCTCGGAATGGTCCCTGGTGTGGATGTGATGGGTCCTTTCAACTGTAAGGGTGTGAATGTGTCTCCCTCCCCAAATTCACATGTAGGGACAAGCAGTCCAGAGTCTGGCAGTAGAATGTTGGGGAGAAATTTGAATGCCAGGGCTCTTTTCTTATGAGTGCATTCATGTCATCATAGTAGACATAGAATATGCTTGACCCTTTTCACCCTCTGCTTGTTGACACATGAGACCAAAGCATGTTTCCTATCCAGAAGATGATACAGGTGGGGCACCACCTGGACAAAGCCCAGAATCCAGATATCAGCATCTTCAGCCTCCAGAACTGTGGAAAGACAAATACCTAGTATTTCTAAATTACCTATTCTGCAGTGTTTTGTTGCAGTGGTGCTGGTGGACTAGAATTTGATGCCCACATAAACTGAAGGTGTTTCCCACACAGTTAGAGAGAGGCAGGGCAGAATGGAGACAGAGGAGAAAGGAGTTTAGAGGAGTAGCAGGGAAGCAGGACAATTCAGTGGCCAACTCAGAATCCAGCCTCCTGGTTCCTTACTGAGCATCGGTGAAGGGAATGCAATTCCAGAAAACTCTGCCTCTTCTGCTGTAGAATAAGGGAGTTTGTGGAGAAAAAAAAATTGGTGCTTTCCTAGAAAAAAAAAAGCATTACTTTTGAAGTTAGATAACTACTGCTCTGGTGCCTTTCATTATGTTCTACTATGTGACTAACTTCCTCCAAGACTTTCTTGCTTTGTTTTTCCCTTTGAATTCTCCTTCTCCTTTCAAAGACCTGGCTTCATTGTCATCTTTCCCTCCCTTGATCTCTTAAATGTTGCACTGAGCGACCTTCTGACCCTAGCCTGATCAGACCACTCTATATAACTCCGTTGATTGCTAAAGCTTTCTTACCCTTAGCTACTTTCTATGAACATGGATGTGAAGCATGACAAGGGGGTTCTGGCAACAGATTCCTTGGGTAAGATTGGAGCTCTGACACTTTTAGCTAGGTAAAAATACTAGGTAATATCTCAAGCCTTTCATACCTTCCTTAATAAAAGTACAGATTAGAGTACACAACTCATACGATTTCTCTAAATAGTCAAGCCAGATACAAAGCACCAATACACTGCCTGACACATGCTAAGCTATCAGTAAGCATGCAATCCCAGCGAGTTATGGCTATTTTAAGTATTCAATGACTCAATGCTTATATGACAAACAACTTCTGTTGCACTTCAGGCTTCAATTCCCAATTTCTGTACCCCTTTTGTGCCCCAAGAAGATAACAGGAAAGGCTTCTAACAAAGGACTTCCAGTTGGAATAATGGAAGCCACAGAAACAGTTGGACTACCATCCAGGGAAGGTTTCCTGTTTCTTCCTTATTCTATTAGAAGTATGACTTCCATCAGATGACTTTCCATGTGACTCTGCTTACAATGCACTTGTGTGCAAGAGACTAGACAGCTACCCTCTTAGTAATGACTTCCTGCTTGTGTGTGTGTGTGTGTGTGTGTGTGTGTGTGCTGAACTCCGGGGCTTGAACTCAGGGCCTGCACACTAACCCTGAGTTTTGTACTGAAAGCTAGTGCTTTACCACTTGAGCCTCAGTGACACGTCTGGGTAGTTAATTGGAGATAAGAGTTTCAGACACTTTCCTGCCCGAGCTGGCTTGCAACTACAGTCTCTGATCTCAGCTTCCAGAGTAGCTGGGATTACAGGTGAGAACTACCAGCCCCTAGCCCTGTACTTACTTATTTTTAAGCTTTGTTATCCACTAGCCTGGTTTGCCTCCTCTGCCTTGTTCACTGCCTTGTAAATAGTCAAACTCTAGCTGACCTGAGTGTGCCAACTGCTTCCTGCTTGAAACAAAGTGTATGTCAGACCACTACAAGAAGTTACAAGACACTTGTATGCAACTTGTGTCTGTGTGTTTGTCCCTTCATCCCTAGCAGCTAGCAGTGTTGAGTACTTGAAAGAACTAAAGCAAGCAAACAGCAACAAAGCAGCTCTAGCCCTGGTTCAGATCTGGAAAAGCAAAACGCACTACCAACTGAACAAGCCCTAGATAACCCACCAGGCTTCCCAATCTGCTCCTGAGCCATCACCTGCTCTTTCTCTTGTGAAGAACACCAGTGCCTTCCACCCATCCTCCCACTTCTTGCTTCTTCCCTGTCTGCTGCCTGGCACTGACAATCACCACATCCAAAACCCTGCAGGGTACAGGACCCTTGAGATGCAGATGCAAGCTGAGCCCCAGCAGAGCTGGGCTGTGGATCCGAGGATCCCGGCAAGCGGTCACAATGGTGACTCCACGTTTGGGCAGGGGATGCAAGACAAGAAATGGGTTTGGGGGCTCAAGAGCAAGGATCATATTAAAATTAGAATATTAAAAATAACCACCTGCAATGTGGAGCTGGGATCAAAAATGAAGGCAACTGGGACGTTCATCAGGATGAGGAAGAGTTGCAGTGGGCAAAGACACGTTCCACTGAGAAAGAGCCTCTCATCTCCATTCTGTGAAAATCACCAAAGAGAAGGCTCTCTAGAAAATTAACCCCAGCCCAAGGCCAGGCCGCCTGAAGAGAACAGGTGTAAGAGAAGGGATCCCAAGAAAAGAGACAGAAGGCAGCCAGCTGTCCCTGTGGGGGTGAGGATGAGTGTTCTAGAATTGTGCAGGGAATGCAGGACCTGATCACCTCTGCACGCATGGAAAGGAACCACCTGCTGAGAAGATGGGGGGGGGAGTGGAGGGAGAAAAGGGGAGGGAGGGGGGAGGAGACTTTCCAAGTGAATTCCTCTCAGCTGGGGCCTTCCATGTGAGATGCCATCAGGCAAGCTGTTGCCTGAAAAGTCAGACCCCGGGATCCTCATGCACACAGGGCTCCTCCTCCTCAGGGCTCTGGAGTATTGTCCACTCATCATGTTTTCCCCAAATCACTTACCTGGGAGAA
Organism: Dipodomys ordii; assembly: GCF_000151885.1. NCBI lineage: Eukaryota > Metazoa > Chordata > Mammalia > Rodentia > Heteromyidae > Dipodomys > Dipodomys ordii. The sequence goes on from NW_012267368.1 coordinate 1,607,071, forward strand.
CTCTTTTTAATGTTCCAGATTATGGCTCTCATAAACACATGGTTTAAACTCTTGAGGGAAAAAAATCTCACCACCATTCAGACCGATCTCGCATCATTTTTCCCACTGCCTGGGCCCTCAGATACAATCTGTACAAAGGCAGCAAGGGGTCGGCAGGGCTGGAAGAAGCTGGAAGGAGAGTGGACGGCTTTGCTGTGGCTGCCTTTTTATGCTCTAGTCACAGCTACTGCCTCGGAGGAGTTTCTAGCACTTTCTCTTCTGTGACTCTATTTCTGATCACAAATCCCTGCCTGAAAACTAGCTTGCCCTAGAAGCCACCAGGAATAAAGATATATCCAGCGAAGTGCAAACTGTGTGTATCTTTTCTCTCTGTTTATTCTGAGCTCTCCGCAGAGGTCCTGGCACATAGCAGATGCCAAGCGATGTTTGTGTAGGGAATAAATGGATGGCTTAGTACAGAGTTGAAGAATAAATTTGTATTTTCTAAAAGAAAAGACAAAAAACTGCATCTTTTTTTTTCTAACGATGACCTAAGATCTGAAAACAAGTCACTTTAACAAGTAATTGGTTTTTTAAAGAATCAAACATCTGCCTTCACTAGACACAGTTCACCCAACCTTGCATAAGCCTTGTATTGCTTACACTGCTCTGTAACAAACACAGTGGTGGTGCCCACCAGACGCCATATGGAAAATGAACTGTACAACTTCAGGGTGGGGACCGGAGAGGAAAACAGAGAAAGAGCCAGGAGAGGGGTGACACTGTTCAAAAAGAAATGTACGCCTTACCTGACTTACATAATTGTAACCCCTCTGTACATCAGCTTTTCTGTGAGCGTGTGTGTGTGTGTGTGTGTGTGTGTGTGTGAGAGAGAGAGAGAGAGAGAGAGAGAGAAATAGGCCTCTGTACCTTCCCTGCACCACCTGTGCCTTTGCTCTTTTTCACTGAGCTTCCGGGGTTAAAGTCCCTTGCTATTGTCATTTCCATGTGTTTGCTGGAAGCATAGTTTGTTTTCAGCTGTGAGCTCTAGTGCAGTAACCCCTTGGCCTGCCTCCTCCTACAGATAACTGAGGCCAATGTGGCGTGCAATAATCTACCTGAGTAACTGGTAAAGAAGTTTCAGTTTCTTTTCATGGAAAACAAAACTCTCAAACTTGATTATGGAAGAAAACAGGGTTGGCCATTTCAAAGAAAGGAACCATTTGGAGGAGAAAAAGAAAAAGAGGACAAAGAGGAAGAAGAAGAGGAAGGGGAAAAGGAGGAGGAGGAGAAGGAGGAGGAGGAAGAGGAGGAGGAAGGAGGAGGAGAAACTTATTGTGAAACTATCTAAACAGAGAGCAGTTGGGTCAAGACAACATAATTGAAATTTGAGCTTATGCTCCCTTTGCCCCTGCCCCAATGGGTCCAGGGAGGTTGACTGTAATGAACAAACAATGGTTCTGATGAATGAGTTTATTGGTTAATTAATGAAACATATGGTAAGCTTCCTGTGCCAGAAGTATTTGGGCAAAGGAAAAACAAACGAAAACCAAGAATAAATAAATGATAGGATGTGAAAACAATGTTTTTGGAGGAGAACAGAAAGGTCAACTAATTAGGGTTTTATTGATCTGGCAAAGAGGAAATCCCCATTCTAATCTAGGCACATTTGCTAACAACTGGACTCAAATGCGAGGTGAAATGATTCATGTGGTCATTAGAACTCAGCGAAGGCTGGCTCTGTTCCCACACTCTTCCACTCTTTCGTAAGGGTTCGCAGGTTGCTATGTAAAGTTCAGGCTGTAAAATTCATGAATGGGCCACAGAGGGAGAAGGATGCCCATTCCCACCCCTCTGGGTAAGGGGTCCAGTGCCGGCTGCCAGACAGCACCCAATCACACAGGCACCTTAGCACTCACTACCTTCGCTGTAAGTGGAAGTGATTCTCCATCATAGCCTCTTTGATCTCTTCCCCTTTTATGTCCATCAGTGTGTACTTTTTCTTTTTTGTGTCAATGCTGGGGTTTGAATTCGGGGTCCAGACACTCTTCCTGAGGACGTTTTTGCTCAAGGCTAGCGCTCTGTTACTTGAGCCACAGCTCCACTTCCAGCTTTTAATTGGAGATAAAGAGTCTCATGGACTTCCCTGCTCTGACTGGCTTCTAACTGCAATCCTCAGATCTCAGCTTCCTGAGCAGCGAGGATGACAGGCATGAGCCATCAGTGCCTGGCTTCAACTTGTATTTTTAGGGTGGCAGATCACTTCACCGACAAGAGGATGGATGATCTCCCAATAATCAAACACTACTGCCCCGAAGTACCAGGAAGGGTCTTGGAACTGTTACTGTCACCCGAGATGCTATGCAACTGCCCTCAGGACTGCCTCAGTTTCCCCACCGTGGCTCCTTGGTTTATGTCCCCTGCCCCGCCATCCTAGGATGTTGAGTCAGGATGGAAGTTACACTGGCTTCCCAGCTCATTCACACTCCCTGCCCCCCCCCCCAGAAACACCTAGGAGACTTGCAGATGGAGGCATTGTTAAGGAGGGCTGAGCCAAGGGATGAAAAGGTGTCTGTGCGTGGAAGTCAGGTGTCTGCCCACGGAGGTGAGGTGTCTGCAGGGCTCCCGGAGCTCGGTGTCAGCACAGTGCAGGTCTGTGGGGGTCCCTGCCCGCCCACGCTGCTGGGAAGGTGGGCTTTGGTGAGAACTTTGCAACTTCCATGAGAAGGACAGTGACAGACAACAGACAGCCCCGTTCTGTTCCCTGGAAGCATTTCAAAGCCAGTTTAAGTTTACTTTGGAATGTAAACAGTGGTTTACATCAGCTCTGTAAAGAAAGCCTACACAAGACTTTACCCTCAAACACACAGGCTGCCTTTTAAACTCGCTTTCAGGAAGAGGCACAGATGTAATTCTATTTAAACAAAATTGACCATATCAAACGTTTCCATTTATATAAGGCAGTGATAGCTATGACTTCTCACCTTGCTACAGGACTCAGGACAGACCTGATTTGTGCAGGATGCTTGTGGCTGTACTTTAAAGTGTTTGGATTTACCAACAAATTTTTAAGAGTGCAACGCTAGCTGAAAGGTTGAGGACACAGTACAGTGGCAGAGCATCCATAAGGCCGTGAGTTCAATCCCCAGAACCACAAGAAAACAAAGAAAAGAATACAGTTACCTGAAAAGTCTCTGGTTGAGAAATCATACATGTCACTCCTTCTCTCCCAACCTACAGATGTTCCAAAGGAATAACATCAATATCCAAGTAAGCATATTCGTATAAATTTAAATTATCATGATTTTATATAACCAGGTGGGCAAATAGGCTTATTTCCAGACTTTCTATGTTATAGTATGTAAAATCCCCAGGATATATATATATATATATATATATATACACATATGTATATATACACATGTATATAAATGTATATATATACATATATATCATACTGATATACTGAAAAACAAGAAATGATGACCCACATATAGGAGTGAAAGCAAACTTTGGAAAGTGATATCAAATTTACTATATAAAGGTTTTTAAAGCAATTATTATATATGTCAAAGAACTGAAATAATCCTTGTTTGAAGAACTGAAGCATGAGAATATCTCAGTAAATAGAAACCATTAAGAGATAAAAATGGTGAAATAATCAAACATCAAATCTAGAGTTAAAAAGTATGATAACTGGAAGAAAAGAAGTCAATATAGATGTTTAACCAGATTTGAACTGGCAAAAAAAAAAAAAAAAAGAAAAAAGAATAGGTGATCTGAAGTTAAGTTAGTTGAGTTTCATGGTCTGAAGAACAAAAAGAAAAGAAGAATAAAGAAATGTGAGAAGCTGTGGGAAGTACCCATGAAATGTATCAAACAGATGTCGGTGTTTGAGAGCAAGGAGGACTGGGAAGCAAGGAAGACTTGGAAACAAAAGCTTCTCGAATTTGATTCTACAATGTAATCCACATTCAAAAATTAGAATGAATTCAAAGCAGGTAAACTCAAAGACATGCAGCAAGACTCATCATAACAAAACGGTTAAACAGCAAGATGAAGAACAACTCTAACAGGCCATGAAGAATGCTGCATGCACCCAGGAACATGTCAGGAAGCTATCCACTGCTTTCTCATCGTAAACCCTTTGTCAGAAGGTATTAAGGTGGCATTCATGGTAGTGACAAGAAATGACCGTCAACCAAGCAATGTTCTCCCTTCAAAAAGAAAGGAGAAACTGAGGCATGCCCAGATATACAAACCCAGCAGATTTGTACTGCAGAAGAAATAATACCATGACCAAATATCTCCTCATTAGACAATCTAGATAAAAGGAGGGCATTCTTAGAAAGACACACAAAGTAATTTTTTTTTTCCAAACAGTCAGGTGATCCTGTGGATATTTTATAAATTCATCCTAACAGTCGAATGTGAACAGTTTCCATCACAAACCAAACCCATGGTTTTTTACATATGGGTTTTCTAATTAATCCCACTCATATCAATGTCTTTTTTTTTTTTTTCGGTCGGTTGTGGGGCCTGAACTCTGGGTCCAGGCACTGTCCCTCAGCTCTTCAGCTCAAGACTAGTGCTCTACTACTTGAGCCATAGCACCACTTTTGGCTTTTTCTGCTTATATGATGCTGAGAAATCGAACCCGGGGCCTTATGCATGCAAGGCAAGCACTCTATCCCTGTGCCACATTCCCAGCCCCCATATCAACATCCTTTGCAATGACTACCACACTGCTTTAATTATTATAGTTTAAAGGTTTTAAAAAATAATTACCCAATGTGATGTCTTTCCATCATCAACTCATTTCCCACCTGAACTTCAGAATCCTTCAGTCAAACCTGAAAAGACAATCTTTGGAAGTTTTGAATTCATAAATTAATCACAAAAGAATGTATCTTTTCAAAGCATGAAGTGTTTCTTCTAGAAATTCTTTTACTTAATTTTTTTCTTTGACTCATAGGTAAAAATATATTCTTGTAATTCTTAATGTATTTATATTTTGTGTCACTACTGTAAATGGGAGATATAACATATATTTATACAAATAAATGTATATGATAGATATAATAAAGTAATATATATGTATATATATTATATTTTTATATATATATATATATATATATATATAATTTGTGAGCCCTGGAGCTTGAACTCAAGGTGTAAGTACTGTCCCTGAGCTTTTGTGCTCAGGGCTGGCACTTTATCACTTCAGCCAAAGCTCTAACTCTGGCTTTTTGATGGTTAATTGGAGCTAAGCGTACTACAGATGTTTCTGTCTGGGATGGCTTTGGAGCCTGAACTCTGGGCCTGGGCACTGTCCCTCAGCTCTTCACCTCAAAGCTAGCACTCTACCACTTAAGCCACAGCACCACTTCTGGCTTTTTTTTTCTGCTTATGTGGTGCTGAGGAATAGAACCCAGGGCCTCATGCATGCAAGGCAAGCTCGCTACACTGAGCCACCTTCCCAGCCCTAAGCAGTATTTTTAAATTATCTTTTCCAATTGGTTATTTACAGCATGCAGGAGAGCTATTAATATTAGTACATTTTTTTTTTTTGGTCGGTCGTGGGGCTTGAACTCTGAGCCTGGGCGCTGTCCCTCAGCTCTTCAGCTCAAGGCGAGCGCTCTACCACTTGAGCTACAGCGCCACTTCCGGTTTTCTGGTGGTTTATTGGAGATAGGAGTCTCACAGTCTCTCTTGCCCGGGCTGGCTTTGAACCGCGATCCTCAGATCTCAGCCTCCTGAGTAGCTAGGATTACAGGCGTGAGCCACCAGCGCCCGGCAATTAATATTAGTACATATTTTTAAACACAACACTTTAATAAACTTCAAAGAGCAAAAAAGAAGAGGAAAGAGCCAAACTTTTTTTTTAAAAAACCCACTCAAGAAGAAAGAAAGCATTTATATGGATATAGAGTAGTAGGCTGCCATAGTAATCAAAACTTCCTCTAAAGAAAATTTCAGCAGCAAAATGTCCTCACAGGCAAAAAACAAGAAAACAAAAAAACAAGCCGAAGATATCCAGTGACCACATCAAGAGTCACAACTCATCATCAAATTTATTTGGGAAATGCAAAGTTTATTTGATATATTGATCTATAGATACAAAAAAAAAATCAATCAGTATAACCCCTGGGGAGTGTGACCTTTGGAGCCTGAGCCCAGGTGACTGATTACAAAGGCTTTACCTGAAGGTAAAGTACTGCCTCCACTCCTGGTCTGCAATCAAAGCCCTGGCTGAGTGCAGCCAACACACGTCTGCATTCCTCACTCCTCACTCCCTGGCCTGTGGGAGGCAGGCCTAGCAGGGCCTGGAAATAATTTCTCCGTGTCTCTGGCCAGCCTTTGCTATCTGTTAGAACCTGAGGACTCATGGTGGCACATGACCATTCCTATCCTCCCCCTGTCTCCCCACAGCAGCTAAGTCAATCAACAATAAGTGAGGAGGGCCTTCCACCTTCTGGGGGATCCTCAGGCTATGCTACAGTCCCCCTGTCTGTACACATCCATGCCCCAGCACTTTCATACAGAGGAATGCAAAAGACTAGAAAAGGTACTACCTTTCCAGGACGTCTCCGGTTTATCCTATGGCCACAAGTGATGAACACTTGATTGATTGCCACTGTAATTTTGGCCCCTTTGTTTTAATTGACCACCCCATCACTTACTAGTGTCTCTTTCCCACTCAGCTCTTCCAATTCACCACAGTAATTTCATGGAAGGGAAACTCAATCATTGGAACAGGTAAAGAAAATAATCAACAAAAATCAAACAAGATTTTATGATCAAAATCAGACCAAAATGAGATGAGCTTTCTCAACCTGAGAAAAAGCAACTAAAACAGCCCACTGCTGATAAAATACTTAACTTCACAGATGGAAATATTCTCTTTTAAGATCAAGAAGGAGACAAAATTATTGCTCTCTTTACTTCTATTCAACAGTGCACCTAATTCTCTAACCAGAACAAGTAGGGAAGGAAAAGAAAGTATTAATTTGAATTCATTCCAATTCTTTTTTTTTTGCCAGTTCAAATCCAGTTAAATGCCTATATTTTATTATTTTTCTTTTAGTTAGTGTACTTGCTAACTCCTGATTTATTTATTTATTTTACCATTAAAAAAGCATCTCTTTATAGTCTCAGTTTACTGAGATATTCTCACACTTCAGTTTAGTTCTTACTGTTAGTTAGGTTAAGAAAAAAAATGGAATGTATCCTCTAAGGAACCAACCCTTTTTCTCAAGAAAGAAGTAAATCTGGTGCTGATAATGCAGTTAGAGTTCACATATTGCTTAGAGGCATTTTATATAGAAATGCTTCTACAGAATGATGACATTGAAGGCTGCGATCTATTAAATACAAGATGTAGAAAAATGGCCCAGTGTGATACTTTACACAGTTTTTGCCTTCCTCCCTCACTATTTCTTCCTTCCACACATATCTCTGTTTGGTTTTTTTCCTTTCAACAGAGGCCTCTATCAAGGACTACTTATAGTCTAATAATTAACCAGCTGTTCTGATAATTTATCTGGCTAATGTTATCCAGGAATATTGCATATTGAACCATAAGAACCCTGGAAACTGCACCTCAGCCCCATCTGCATGACTGTCCAATACGTCTATACTGATTCACTGTCTTATATTTATTATCTTCCAGTTATTGCACAAAGGGGCTTCAATTTAATACTTGTACAATGCATCTTGATCAGTGTCACCTTTCTGTCTTCCTCCTCCATCTGTCCCAACCCCGCCCCTCCCCTCCAGTAACCTGGCTCCATTTTTCACATAGGTACAACACATTGAATATTATGACCGCATTTTCCCACCCTTCCTCTCCCCCTTAGACTGTTCCACTCTGCTGATCTTCCTCAACCACCTTGACAAAATGTGCTTCTGCCTCCTGGTATTTATTTTGTTCACCTATTCATTAGTTGTTCATGTGTGTATGCACATGGTTCTGTATATGTTTACAATTTAGATCTTACTTCCACAGATGAGAAAAAGCATGTGTTATTTGTCTTGCTGGGATTAGCTTGTTTCACTTGACATTTTTTTCCAGGTGCATCTATTTCCTACAATGGCTTAATATTATTTTTGATAGATGATTAAAATTCATTATATATATATACATGTATGTATGTATGTATGATTTTCTCGATCCACCCATTCATTCCAGGACTTTTTGTATCTGCGCTATTTCTATAACCTGGCTATGGTGAATAGTGTAGCCATAACCATAGAGGTTAAAAGTCTTTACCCTATCTGGACTTGTAATATTCCGGATAAATGCCCAAGAGTAGTATGGCTAGATCATAAGATAGTTCTATGTTTAGTTTTCTGAGGAATCACCAAACTGCCTTCCATACTGGTTGCAGGTTTGCTTTTATCTAAATGCATAAATGATTCCATTGCATGGGAGCCATTTAAAACTTAGGCAATTAGCTGGATGTGGGTGGCTCACACCTGTAATCCTAGCCACTCACAGTTCATAGCCAGCCTGAGCTGGAAAGTCCACAAGACGCTTATCTTCAATTAATCACCAAAAAGCCAGAAGTGGAGCTGTGGCTCAAGTGGTAGAGGCTAGTCTTGAGCAAAAAGCCCAAGGACAGCGCCCAGGCCCTGAGTTTAAGCCCAGGACCAGTATCAAAAAAGGAGCAATAATAAAAACACTACATTAAAGCATAAAAGAATTATAATCCCTCCAGGACACTCAATTACATTTTTTAAAAAATCTTGAGGTAAACCAGTGACTCTGGGAGGTAAACCAATGGCTCTGTCTGTAGTAGCCTAAGGATTTCAGAAGAAGGCTTACTTTAAATATTTGATGGAGATGATAGTCATTAGAAAATGCTTTTACATAATTTTTCATTTTATAGGCCTCTGACAATTAGGGATTGCTGACCAGTGATAGAAAAATAGTGGTGCATTTTATTTATTTATTTATTTATGGTTGGTTTCTTTTTTTATTTTATTTTATTGTAAGGGTGACATCAGAGGGGTTACAGTTACATAAGTAAGGTAATGAGTACATTTCTTTTTGAATGCTGTTACCCCCTCCCTTGTTTTTTTCCCACTTTCCCGCCTCACTCACTCCCCTCCTTCCCAAATTGTAAAATTCATTTCCAGCATAGTGTCTTGTGAGTATCGCTTGTTACATTGGTTCAACCTTTGTCCTGGTGTATGGTCTATTCTCTTGCTCCTCTGAGTTGGAGTTGGTTTGTTATTCAGCAATAACCAAAAATTTTATTTAGTTCTTTGAATGATTTCAGAAATTATTAGAGCATACCCATTTTTCTTTTCTCCATCTCTTCTTAGTATGAATTTCACCCTGGTAAAATAATTGTTCTTTTATCCTTTGATTGTCAAGGAAATCTGAGGGCAGTGTGGTACCAGTGAGCATTTCCTAATAAAGCTTTTAGGTTAAAAAAAAGTGTGTGTGTTAATATTTACAAACACGTCTGAGTTTCCTCTTTGCATATATAAACCCATAAATAATAGTTTATGTTTATTATTTATCTTAGAGAAGGGGACTGATGTGCTCTTGGTAAAATTTGCTCAGACCCACCCAGTAACCCCACAGCAGGGTGGACCTGAGGTTCTTGCGCTCCTGGGCTGGTTCTAACGCTACCAGGTCACAGCCTTTTAGATTGAAGCCTATAAAAATCACATTTTATATGAGGCAACTAATTAAAAAAAATATGACCTTTCAAATTATATCACCATTTTCCACATAAAAGCCTCAGCCAGCCTCTTCATTCATGTGACCTTTGGAGGCCATAAAATCACTTCCCAGGGGAGTGGATGGAGATTTGATTGTGTGTTTTCTGACCCAGGGACAGTGGGGTCCCCACCATCCCCAACCCAGCCCAGCCCAAGGAGCTTAAATCTACTACCCTTGGGGGAGGTCTGAAGCTTTAGGGTGTCATCTGAACCTCATTTTATTGCCAATCACACACCAACTGTGTTGGGTGGAGGTTTAATCTTTGTCTCTTGATTGAAAACTGAAGAAAACTTTAGACTTGCCAACTGCTGGGAGAGAATATTTCAGAGACCTTGTAAATACAAGTGCTAAGGATATTTATGAACAATAAGCAAGTCATCAGAAGAATGTGGTATATTTAATTGAAAGTCTGTCTACTAATAAAGCAGCTTCACTTTAGAACTTAGTCATGTTCCTTTCTGCTCTTTCTAGACTAGATGTTCATCTTTTTCTCTGATCAACAGCTGGCGGAGAAGTGCTCCCGTTCTCTATGCCGTCTCTGGATTGTGACCACTGTGTCCTTTGCAGCTTCATTTGTTGATTCTTACTCTCATTTGAAAATAAGCTTTTGAATATTGGTCAATTCCATTGACAAATTTTGTCAGTTCTTACTCTCATTTCCTGAGCAACTAGAATCTTCTTCTGAAAATCATAACCTGTGCCTGTATCTTTAGGTGTTTGCCTGAATTGGGGGGAAAGGGTAGTTAGAGGAGAAGGAGGGGAGTGAGGTGAATGTCATTAAAACACTTCGTAAGCACACAACAATAGAATGCTGAAACATGTTACATGGTTTTTAAAAGGAAGACAGCGAATAAGAGTAATAATGGGGAAATCTGATCAAAGTACATGAAAGCCATGCTTGGAACAATGAAACTCCTACAGAGAATTAATATACACTAATTAAGAAGCAAAATATTAGGACACTATGTTGAAAACGAACTTTACAGTATGGGGGGAAGGAGTTGGGGAGGTGAGGAGAGAAGGGATGGTAAGGGAAAAACAAAGGAGGAGATAACAAAGCTCGATAGGAAATGTACTTATTACCCTACTCATGTACCTGTAACCCCTCTGTACACTATTTTTACAATAAAAATATATATTAAAAAAAAACAAAATATCTGCCAGGTGCTGGTGGCTCATACTTATAATCCTAGCTACTCAGGAGGCTGAGATCTGAGGATGATGGTTTGAAGCCAATTCGGGCTGGAAAGTTGTTTTTTTTGTTTTGTTTTTGTTTTTTTTGTGTGTGGGCGAGGGGGGTGGTCTGCTCGTGGTACCTGAACTCTGGGCCCTGGCGCTGTCCCTCAGCTCTTCAGCTCAAGGCTAGCACTCTACCACTTGAGCCACAGCGCCACTTCTGGCTTTTTTTTTCTGCTTATGTGGTGCTGAGGAATTGAATCCAGGGCCTCATGCATGCAAGGCAAGCGCTCTACCACTGAGCCACCTTCCCAGCTCCAGTTTGTGAGACTTTTATCTCCAGTTAACTACTCCAAAACAAGCTGGAAATAGAGGTATGGACCACTTGCCTCGAGGGAAAAAAGCTCAGGGACAGCTCTGGTCCGGAGTTCAAGCCCCAGGACCTACACACACACACACACATACACACACACGCACGCGCACACACACACACAATTTAATAAAAATTTCAAAATGAAATTCGTGGATGTTGAGTAAAGCAGAAAAAGGAACTGAGAACTTGAAAACACACTTGTGTACTATGTTTAAAAGATAGCTTGATAGTTAATGTGAAGTCACTTTATACTATCTCTGCATTACAGGAAATACCAAAGACCTGAATTCTTGGGAAAATACATTTAAAACTTGCTCAATTTTGTACTCACTTTTTTTTTTAAATGAACCTGTGACATACTCCTTAGTATAAATGGTTTTCACCTTCCTCTTGCGCACAAAATATAGTATTAGCAGTTTCCTCAGGTGATTAAAAACTATGACAGCATCAAATAAATGTAAGACTTTATTCAAGAAAAAGTGGGAGGGAAGGGTGTTAGCTCTTGCCTAGCAAGAGCAAAGCCCTGGGGGGTGGGGAAGGGACATTTGAAATAAGTTTTAAAAACAGAAAATAATTTAAAGAGACACAATCCAGCAAACATCTGTAGATGAAAGATTGTATTCTCTTTGAATAGATATATTTACAATGCATTAAAACGTCAGCATCAAAGTTAAGCATGGCCAGCAGCCTTCCTTCTGTTGTGCAGGTGCTGGGCAAATTGCACGGCTCTTGTCGCATTAGTAAACATTGGCCTTGGAACCAAGGAACAAGGGTGAGTGTGATGTTTGTGCCTGAGGCTGGAACATTCCAGCGTTCCCTGCGCTCATCTCCCGGGGTTGAATCTCACCTCAGCTCATTCAAGCTATGAGATGGAACCTGGGACAAGAGATCAGTAGATGCTTTATATAAGAAAGAGGCTGCGGGAGGGATGGGCTAGGCGCAGGCGATTTTCCAGGGAAGGCAGAGCTTCTCCTGTGGTGCTGTATTGTGCTTGATGGCCGGTAGACACCCTTCCCCACTGCAGTGTTCACATGGGGTGGGAAGCGCAGCATTTCCAGCTTCCAGCCTAGGACAGCTCCCTGGAACTCAGACACCAACTCCCTTTCTTGGGGAACCAACTGCCGTCCCCTGCATCAAGAAAATGCTACGTCAGTCTTTCCATCCTCAGAGGAAATAATGGCAGTCTGAGACAAGAACATGTTTGACCAGCTGGAGTTTTTAGCTCCTCTCTCTCTCTGTCTCTCTCTCTGGCTCTCTGTCTCCCTGTCTCTCTGTCTTTCTGTCTCTGTCTCTGTCTCTTCTCTCTCTGTTGTGCTAGGGACTAGATCACACTCAGGGTCTCCCCCATGCCAGACTAGCAATCCATCATCGAGCTATACCCCAACCCAGCCACCTGAGTCTTGAGAGGCAGACAACTGAGCTCTGAATGCCTAATTGAGCCTGGTAGGGTTGGTCATCTCCGACATCCTGGGTGATGCAGGTGTACAGCATTACGTTCCTCCACGGTGTGGAGAGCTCAGGGAAGTGACATCACAGGTGTGATGCGAGGGGCAGAACCACGGGAGGTCATCGGCAGCAGAGAGCTGTGGTTCTGTGGTTCATGGCGAAGAGCCAAGGGCAGCACCCCCAGGAAGGGAAGGTGGGGAGCAGTGCCCGGCCTGTTGCGTCTGTTTGCTGAGTTCCCTCGGCCTCCTGCTCATGCAATCTTTTTATGGAAACTAGATAAACAGTGTGCGTCACTGGGGTGATTTCCCTTTATCAGAAGTCGAAGAACGAGTTCGGCAAACTGTAGGTGTCACGATCGTCTATGATAGAGATCTCTCTAATGAGAGTAGAAAAATAAGTACAAAAATGAAATGCGTTGTGCCACCGATTTATTTATTACCAAATCAGACAGCAAAAAGTATTTCTGAACATACAGACCCCCACCCTGGGAAGGAGGCCAGGATGAGGGAGAAGACACGGGCCTCTCTTCACTCTGGTCTTCTCCTCTCTGTCAGTCTTGGTGGGCTGCTGAGTGTGCATCTTGCACTCACCAAGTACCTCATTCCCTTCCATCCCCTTTCCTTTGTGACCTCACATGATCTATCAGGACCCAGCCTGGAGATGCCTGGGGTGTGCGGTGCATCCAATACAGCCAATAATTCACTGTTTAGTAGCCTTATCTGACAACTATATTTAATTGAGAAGTTATTACTTGGTTTGGAGAAAGTTTGTAGATGTCCAGCCTTCTCTCTCTTACTCTCTCTCTCTCTCTCTCTCTCTCTCTCTCTCTCTCCTACTTCTTTGCTCACTTCTTTTTTTTGGGGGGGGAAGAGGCTTGTTCCCTAGACAATCACTACTTTTCTCTCTGCACTGTCTCACTTGGTTTGCTTGCCTTGTGCTCTCCAACAGAATCCATGCCTCATTTCTCCACCTTTTCAGTGGGGTTGGAGTCGGAATGTTGGATGGGGAGTACTGTCACACAGCACAGTGGTGGCTGCCCCACTGCTAAATTAAGGAGGGAGATAGCTCAGTGGCAGGGACTGCAGGGGGATCATGGAAAGGGAGGACATGAGGTCAGATGGTTAAGCAGATGTTGGCCGGCTCACATTTTCTGCAGCTGTTCACAAGAGTCAGAATAACAACTCCACCTAGGCGCCACCAACAGGTGAATACAAGAGGGAAATACAGCATGTAGGCTCGGTAGAATATTATACACCACCTCAAAAATGTAAGAAATCTGTCATTTCTAGCCACATGAATGAGCCTCAAGAATATTGCATTTAGGGAAATAAGCCGGTCATGGGAAGAAAGGAAGGCAAACACCATGCGATCTCACTTACGTGTAGAAGCTGAAAAGAGACTCGTAGAAGCAGAATGGAAGGATGGTTACCATGGTGACTGAGTGAGAGAAAGGAGGTGGAGCTGCACTGGGAATTAGTGAAAGGACACGAATCTTCAATTAGGACAAAGAAATAAATGCAGGGGTTCTTTGGTACATCATGAAGTTTACAGACAACGATCACCCCTGGAAATTGTTAAGAGTAGATTTTAAGAGTTCTTCTCCCCCACCCACACACAAATGTAAACATAAGACAAATGTTGTACAATGTCAATAGATGTTCTTTTTCACGTGTCAACTTTTATATTTAGAAAAAATCAAAAGTGATGGAGAGAGAAAGGGTTGGCTGATGGGCGCCTTGGTTGCATCCCTTTAACTTTGGTGACTATCTTCTCATCTTTAAAACGCACCTGATTGCATCCACGGGAGGACCTAGGGATACAGTAAACAAACAAGCTTAGGGCCAGTGAAGGACACCCTCACAATCATTCCTTCATCTGCCCAGCCCCAGCTTTATTTCCTCTTCTCCTTCCTTCCTGGCCACAGCCCCGGAAGCATCAACTGAATGAACCACAGCGAAGACCCTGGAGCCTGCCAGGTTTACAACATGTGTGGAGCAGGATCATTTTTGTGGTCAGTCCTGGTCCTTGTGTTGCTTGGAGGCTTCATTCGTTTTCCAGAATTGCTCGATTGGCCATGAGACACACACAGGTGAGAAAGACATTATTCTTCTTTTGATTGAATGTGTCAAAATGCACAATTCCGCATGTCGAGCAGACACGTGCACTGGTAGATTTATAGACATTCCTAGCAAAGTTTCCCGCCCTCTGCTCACCTATGCCAGAAAGGAAAGCCTGGCATACTGTGGACTCAGCTAACATCTGCATCCTCTCTGCTATCATGCATCTCCTGTATTTTCAGTATAACTCAGCACCACCTGGGTTATACTGGAATAGTCCAAAAGCATAGTAGTGCCTCAGGACCTTTGCATAAGTCATTCTCTCCATGAAACCAGCCCTTTTCCTCAAGCCACACACAATTCCCTACCTCTCATCCTTTGTCTCAACCAACATTTCCTCCAAGAAGACTTTCCTAACATTACTTTTTCTCTATTCATGGTGTACCCACTTTACCTTGTTTAATCACAACTTTAAAAAAAATAGTGTGTGCTAACTCAGAGCAGCCTTGTGCTCCTGCTTGGCTTTTTTCCTTTTTTAATCTTCTTTTTTTTTCTTTTGCTCAAGACTGGCACTTTACCATTTGAGCCATACTTCCACTTCAAGCTTTTTGCTAGCTAATTGGAAATAAGAGTTTCCTGGACTTTTCTCCCTGGACTGGATCTGAAACAAGATCCTCAGATCTCAGCCTCCTGAGTAGCTAGGATTGCAGGCGTGAGCCACCGGAGCCAGAAAGTCTAATCATCCCTTCTTTTGTTACTGTTGTTGGCATTTCATCTGTAAGCTTAGTTGCTGTTGTTCTCATCCGAGCTATGTGGACAGGCCCTGCTTCCATCCCTGTCTTCTTCAGCTCCATGGGTCCCCAATCCCCTGCAAAAGCTGCCTGGGTAAGGAGAGAGGCTCTGCAGAAGGGGTGAATAGGGTGGGGAATGGGAAGGCATGCCATGAATTTATATTTGCTGCTCTTCCTGTGGTGCTCCTGGTCACAGGAAATTGTTCTGATATTTCCTATTCCTACAAGGTTATCTGAGATGATCTGTCCAGCTTATGAAAATGACTTCTTTCCATCCGAAGCTCTGACTTCCAGTTCAACATCTTCAAAAAGAAAACTTTCTCGTAATAAAGCACAGCCAGAGCTCCCGGTGAGTGCATGCACGGGAGTGCACCGGTGAGGACGCGCACAGGAGTGCACCGGTGAGCACCTGCACAGGAAGCAGCCTCCTCTGGACACGACCGCCCCTCCCCTGTGTCTCTTTGTCCAGGAAGCAGCAGAGCAATGGTGCAATCCCTCTCTCCCCTGCCCATCACTTCCAGAAGGACACAGCCACAGCCTGCTGAGGCTGACAGATTCCCGTGAAGGAGGGCTGGAGTGAAGCCGGCGTGCCCAGCTCTGGACTGTATCGCGTCTGACCTGAAGGATGACTTTTCCATCATAAAAGGAAACTCAGCGTTGAAAAGGAATGGCAACGTCTTTGTACAACTACTGAAAGAAAATCAAGCTACATTTTTTTGAAAAACTAAAAAAGGAACACATGGGCCAGGAGAAATAGACCTTATGAAAGATGACAGCATCAGGAAGTCTTGTCTGACTTCCTGAAATTCTTTTTCTGATACCTCTTACGAGACTTCAAAAAATGTATCCTATCAATAGAAAATATGCCGTTCACAGTATTGATGTTTGGACTTGTGCAACACACCGCCTCTGCCTCTCTGTTTTGCCAATTCGCTTTCCCTCTAGTAGGGAACGATTGGATGAATTGTAGGATCTTTCATTGTTCTACGTTGCCACTGTACATTTATGAACGTGAGATAACAGCTAGGCAGCTTTCCCAGAACCATAAGAAGAGAGGGCTTCAGACTGCCAGAACACTTAAGTGTTAAGATAGAACGGGACACGTAAGTAGCTGTGGACGTTTGCTTCCACTTGGGTCAGACGACAAGGACGTGGGTGAGGCTGGGTGGCAGAGCACCTTCTCGAGAGGGTGAGCCCCTGAATTCAATTCCCAGTTACTGAAAAACAAATCTATCTTTGAAATAAGAAATAAATGTTCAGTAAATAAGCAGGGTCACCTGTTCATTTGTTCAGGAAGAAAATCTGAAATGGTTGCGTTATCTTATGGTGGTTGTCCTAGGATTAGGGCTTGGATTTGGTAGCTCACCTCTCACCTGTTTTTTCTAACCCAGGGGTGGTACTCTACTACTTGAGCCACACCTCTACTTCTGGATTTTTGCTAGTTAACTAGAGATAAGAGTCTTGGGATTTTTCTGCCAGGGCTGGCTTTGATTCTCGACCTTCAGATGTCAACTTCCTGAGTAACTAGGATTACAGGCATGAGCCAGCTCAAAAAAAAAAATCCTATTTTTTTTAAGCAGCTAATGGGGCAGCAGAGATACAGCTGTAGGGGCAGGAGGACAGATTGATCAAAGTTAGGGAATAATAGAGAAAATGCCAAACTCTGGTAGTCGGAGCTTACAGTTAAATGCTTACAGTACCAGTAGGCAAGTATGTTGATGTATAAGCGGAACCTTGGAAGTACACAGAGTAGGTCCATATGATTTCCGGTGGAGTTCAGGGAGAGCTGAGGGACGAGGGGACTGAGAGGCCAATCCCAAAGACACATACTCACCATCACCGCCTACACTTTAAGCAGTACATTCATGAAGGAAATGAAGACTCATTTGAAGACAGAATGCCATGTGAATCACCTGGCAAGAGGTATATCTGAATATTCAATACTGTTTGAATAAGATAAATATTCAAACAGCTCTTGAGTTGACCCAACTCCCAGATCACTCAAATACTGGCCACCATGAGTAACTACCGCTGTCATTGTGAATATTTAACTCCTAATATCTTCATAAGATCATCGCTTATGAACTCTTAAGGAGCTGTATGCTGAATGCTGGGCACTAATCTCACTTAATTTCCACAGTCCACTTTTGTGAATATCACTCTCACTCGATGCAAGAAAAGAGGACTGCAATGAAGAGAAGTCAAGTCAGTGACCGGAGATGGATGTTCGACAGGGGGTTCAAATAAGAGTCTGTCTGACTTCAAGATGTGCATTTCTATCCTTTTTCCCCACTAGAGGAGTATTTAAAGATGTAAGTAAAAGTTCTGGAAGCATGAGACAAAATAACAACTTCCTTTTAATTGGCAGGGAAAATAGATGACTCACTGAGACAGGAGACAGAAGTCCAATGAGCCTCTAAAGCCTTCCAGAATATAATTCTGGAACATTCCAAATGTCAGGAATCATATGAGATAATGAATGTATACATTCACTATCTGTATACATTCAATTATCAGCAATGTTGTTCTATCTCCTCCCTGGATTCTTTTTGTTTGGGTAATTAAATTTGAACCTCAGTTATCAACTTATTTCTTTTATAAACACTTCCACATCCATCTTCCATGGCTGAGGACACCATTCCACTGTTACCAACATGAGTGTGTTCTCTTCATATAGAAGACAGCATCTTATTAGATGTTTTCAAAATTGCAATACAGTCTCTGCATACGAGTGTGTAGAGTGAAAGTCTGTGTGCCTCACTAGTTAAATCATATGTAAAGGAGGCTGGTTCTGAAAAGATCACCCTTTCCTTGGGCCTGAACCCACGACTCCATGCTTCCTGGGCTTCCTGGGCTGGCCTTGTACCATGTTGAGTCATGCTTTCAGCTCTGTTTTTAATTTTTGCCGCAGGATCTCACAAACTGTAAACTTTTCTGCCGAGGATGCCTCAAATTTTGATCCTCCCACAATCACCCTACTGAGTAGGTAGTATTGCAGACGGGAGCCAGGTGTGTCCAGCTAAAATGATTGCACTAATAGCAACTTTTTGTTATTTTTAGGCATGCATGCATAACAGGATCTAAATGTACAAGGAAGCAGAAACTCATGTGTGTGTGGCAAGGAGATTCAACTAAGTAACACATCCCACAGGAAAATGTGAAGCCTAGAAAATAAAGCTTGCTCTGTAAAGCCACTAGACCAAAGGATAATGTGCAAACTCAAAGAAATGGATGCTAGGAAAATAGATACATGTCTTCAACAATAATTTTTAAAAAATAGAAAGAACCAAAGAGCCGCAAGTGTTGTCACTGGAGGATTACCAGGGCAGTATCTATAGTAAACACACCTATGACATTTGGGAAGAGTTGGCCGTCTTTCAAATCCCTCTGGCTAGAATGCCCACTCTATCCACCTCTAGTCCAGCTGTCACAACCCATCTCAAAAGTCAATGTTGATCAAGGAGCCAAACTCTAACAAAGAGCAGAAAAAAATAAGACTGTCTTCAGTGATTGACTGGCCCAGTTTCGGCCTGAAGAAAAGCATTTTACAGCCACATCTTCACAAAAGACCTAAGCCTACAAAATAAACAGTTTGGCTGAGTTGGTTTGCAAGGGAGACACACATTATAAACCAAAACAAAAGAGAACAACACAAGATGAAAGCCAGAATGGTGTGTCTCATTCGCCACAGGTCCTCCAGCAGCTAGAAGCATGGGAGCCCTGCTCTCTGCTCACCCAGCTGGGCTCAGAGAGAGAGAGGGGGGAGAGAGAGAGAGAGAGAGAGAGAGAGAGAGAGAGAGAGGCAGCCCCTCCAGACACTGCTGACTCAATCACGCAGCCAGCCAGGTGTTCCTGACGGCTCACCTGGCCGAGCTGGTCTGCGCACCTCTGATGTGAGCGAAAGACCAGTTGCTTCCATCTCTAATTAGACGCCAGCAGAGGCAATGACTAGCTACAGAGGAGCAGCCTATCATTTCCCCACCCCGGGGATGAGAAGCAAAGAGATGGCACAGATATGATTCTTCAGCAAATTGACCACAGCTGCCAAATTGCATATTCAGGAAGCCCAAGACAGCACGTAGTTCCTGAAATACTTCCATCCAGCCTCGCGTCCCAAAGACGGGGGCTTTGTTTGTTTTGTTATTTTTGTAATAAATCTTAGGGTGTCACTCAGCAATTGTGTTAAGGTAAATGACCGGAAGAATTAACTCCACACCCATTTCTCTCTAACGGGACTAAGTGCACACTTAAGGTTCATGACTTGACTTCTTTTTACAGTTCAGTTTATTCACCTGTTTAAAAATTAAATGTTATTTGTATTTTCTTTTTCTTTGTGCTGGTATTGGGGCTTGAACATGTGGCCTGGATGATGTCCCTTAGCTTTTCTGCTTAAGTCTGGCACCCTATCATCTGAGCCATGGCTCCACTTCTGGCTTTTTGGTGGTTAATTGGACTTAAGAGTCTCACGGACTTTCCTGCCTGAATTGACATCAAACCATGATCCTCAGATCTCAGCCTCCTGAGTAGCTAGGATTACAGGCCTAAGCCATAGCTACCTGGCTTAATTCACTTTTAAAATTAGCAAATACTTTCCTAGTACTGAGTTTACAACAGTAACAATTAGAAATATGCTTTAAAAATAAAAATGCAAAGCTTCATTTTTATTATACATTAAGATACTGGCATATGGATGTCTTATTTTCTTTATGTCTTTATTCTCATTATGTTTTATACTACACTGGTAGTAATCATGGAATACTTAATATGTATAAATGCAACGGAAAATTATTCTGCCCTAATAGTAAACATGTAATTAGATATTACTCTATAAAGTGCTTAACTCTGATCTCTTGGTAAGATACTAAGCAACCTCAAAAGGACATGAAACTAATGAATAAAGTAATTTGCCACTTCCAAAAATAAGTTACATGTTGTTTTTCTATCACAATAAAATGCAGAAAAAGAAAAAAGAAAAACTGCAACCCTCTTGGATCTGCTATTTACAAATGTGAATTTATAAGAAAGTCAGCATAATAATCATTGCCACATACAAAGAAGCACATGAGGAAATGCTCATCATCCCTGGTCATAAAGGAAATGCAAACTGAAACAACTCTGAAATTCCATCTCACCCCAGTTAGATTGGCCAACATCGTGAATTCAAGCAACAACAAATTTGAGCAAGGATGAGGAGGAAAGGAGCCCTACTGCCCTGTTGGTGGAAACGTAAACTAGTGCGACCCCTCTGGATAGCAGTCTGAAGGTTCCTCAAAACACTGATCCTAGGCCTTTGCTATGACCCAGCCATACCACCCCCAAGCACCTATCCTGAACATCAAGTCAGGATGTTGCAAAGATGGCTCCATACCCGTGTTCATTGCTCCACTATTCACAATAGCCAAATGGTAGAAACAGCCCAGATGCCCCCAAATAGATGAGTGAACTCAAATAACATGGTACGTATACATAATGAAATTTTACACAGCCACTAGAAAGAATAATATTACGTCATTTACAGGGACCTGGATGGACCTAGAACAAATCATGGTAAATGAGGTAAGCCAAACTCAGAGAGAAAAACAGTGCATGTTCTCACTGAGATGTGGAAGCTAGATTTAAAATACTAGGATGTAATAAATTATATGGATGTCTGGGCATTCACACACAGTGAGACCAAAGGGGGATTCTCTTAGGAAAGGAACAGAAATGCACAATGCCCCTGTGTCTCTGATCATACAAAAATTATGGAAATGAACTCCAGGAAATGAGAACAAAGTTGTTTTTATTTTCTTTTGGCTGTTTTTGTTTTCTTTTCCTTTTGTCTTGTTTTGTTTGGAAGTCTTAGAGTGCAATGAAAGGCACAGAAATGGAGGAATGAAGGGTGAATAAATGCAGCACTGGTACTCAACAGACACCATGTTGGAAATGAACTATACAACTTGTGGGTGGGGATGGGAAGGATAAATTAGGAGAGAGCCAGGGAAGGGGTGACATTTTCCTAAAAGAAATGTTCTCTTTACCTGACTTATGTAACTGTAACCCCTCTATACATCACCTTTATAACAACTAACTAACTAAATAACAACTAACTAAATAAATAAAATTATTGCTGCCCATGTGTTGACTTGAGGTTCCATTGAAGAATACAACTCAACTGCCTTTTACGGTAGTACTAGGGGTTGAACCCAGTGTCTCAAGCTTGCCAAGCAATCCCTGTACCTGTTAAGACACACACTGAGCCCTTGCTGCTTTCATTAATTTTTTCAACAGGGTCTCACATCCATACCCAGGTTGACCTTGAACCTCCATCCTCACTCATTATTTAGGAATATAGGTATGATCCACCATATTGGGGTGGGCTCATAATTGATTAACCAAAAAAAGTTCTTGAATTGTGTTTGATAATTTTCATTGAATATATACTTTAACAGAGGTCGAAATACTGTTGTCATTCTTGTGTCTATCTTCTTTCTTTTTCCCAATCTGTATGCATGTACCTTCAGGAAGGCAAGGAGATAATGAGCAAAGAAACATCTATAAAAGATGACTTTTGTTTCCTGGCTCATTTCCTACCGAAATCTAAATTCCTAAAAAAGGACATGCCTTCCTTGAAACTGCTACACGGTAGACACCATTTCCCACCGCCATGTCCAGGACACAGAATGGCTTCCTGGGCTACTCTGGAATCAGACCAACTGGGTTGCGCTCTCTGCTCTGTAGCTCACCACCTCTGGAACAGAGAGCAAATGATTTGGCCGCTCTCCACTGGGAAGTGCTATTAATCTTTTGAGTGGAAATAATGTGCAATTGTGAAGAGTCAAAGCGTTAATATAAATGAAGTGCTCAGAACATGGTAAATGTTTAATAAGTTTTATTGATTACTTGCAGATACACGAAAAACCCCTGCTTTCTGTACAAGTGACTTTCGTGTTGCTGAAGTCTAAACTAAGAGATGCTTAAGTGTGTGAGTGTGTGTGTGTGTGTGTGTGTGTGTTTTCAAAAGGGAAACTTTCACTAGTCTATTGGCTGTGGAATAACATATTTTAAATCCGGCTTGAAACTGAAGTGGAAGACTCTTGATAAGAGAAAAACCCAGTTGTGCCAGAAGGAAGAGTTGCCCATGAAATCTGAACTATCCCAGAGTCCATGTGACTAACTGACGGGCAGCCAAGATACTGACCATAACTATCCAGCTGCCATCCTCTCCCAAGTAAGTGCTAAGAAATTATTTGTGAAGAGAGTAAATTCCAGCATGTCTTTTAAAAAAATGACCATTGTAATACTGTGGGGTTAAAAAACAGGAAAAACAGGGAAAGAGCCTAAACATTTCATAGTATAAAGCTACCTGATGGAATATTATACAGCTATTAAAAGAATATTTAAGTGGAAATGCAGGTGTACCTCAAGTGATAGGGGACCAGCCTTGGGTAAAAAAGCCAACCAAGATGGCAAGGAGCTGAGTTTGAGCCCAGAACCAGCACATGTACGCACGCGCGCGCGCACACACACACACACACAAGAATACATACAAATATTAGCAATTAGGAAAATATTAAAAGCAAACAGAACTTGAAAGGGTATATGACATATTATTGAATCTTTGTGACATGCATTTATAAATATTTTATGGTTAAAGGAAAAAGGGAAACAAGGAGAAAATAATTTATCAAAATATGAGTACATACAAAATTATGAAATATTTGGCTTATATGAAATACTTAGCAAGCAGCATATGCTTGTTTTGAAGAATCCACTTGTGGATTTCATGAATTCTTTGGAGATTTTTCTTTTTCTTTTTTTTTTTTAACTAACTTTCTGTTTGATCCTGCTACTAAAAAAAATGTTCATTTAACATGTCATAGTCCATCACAAATTGGAAGTGAATAATACATTCTGCATTTGGTTTTCCATTATCTCATTACCAAAATGTACTAAATATCCATCATTTGATACACGTAGAATTTTTTTGTGTGTGATGGTACTAGGCCTTGAACTATTCCTTGTATTTCTTGCTTAAGGCTAGCAGCCATCTACCACGTGAGCCCCAGCTCCACTTCTGACTTTTCAGTGACTTTCCTGCCAGGCTGGCTTTGAACTGAGATCCTCAGATCTCAGCCTCCTGCTGCCATCATGAGCAACTGGGTCCTTGCCTCTGTCAATTTTTTTAAGATACAAATTTGTTTAATAAAGTACTATGAGAGAATGATAAGTGCTAAAACCATGGTAAGACAAAACCGATCCAATACTACCCTGCTCGGACAGGTTCTTCCCCAGAGGAAGTTGGTAACCCACAGCTGTTGGCTGTGACTTCAGCAGCAGAGCTCAGAAACAGGACCCCACAGAGAGAACCCCACCTAGCCAGCTGACCAGGCCACGTCCATGGTAGATATCAGCAAAATACCAGCAGGAGATGATTCCTGCTTTCATGCCAGAAGGATCAAAAGCTCAGACACCATCTCGAGAAAGAAAGTGGAAGAAAGAAATCAACAACAAAGAACTCAACTTTCACAGGATACTTATTTCAAAAAGAAAACCCCAAACAAAAAACCAGAACCTGAAATCCCAGCATGCTGATGGAAACAGAAACATCCACCATTAGCTGACAATGCGCGTCTCCTTCCTCTCTGCCCAGAGAAACCAGGTGGAGATGGAGAGCATTTTAGGAACACGAGATAGAAAATAGAAACTGAAGCTAATTTTCTTTGTTTAAGTTGCACACGAATATCGTTCTATTTGGTGAACTCTCTGAAAGCAAAATTTACATTTTGTTCTTCTACTTACCCACCCCATTAAAAATTAGCACAGCTGTCTCTGATAGTTCTCCAAATAGCACCGAGTAAATAAATCTTGAAGTGGAAAGGATTACAGAAGAATCCAACTCTTCATCCAAACTTTAGGCAAACTCACCAAGTTCAGCATTGAAATCATTCTCTCGGTTTTTAGAAGCCAAGAAATCTGTGGTGGGTTTGCTCTCGGCCTGGCTGTCAAATTCAGAAAATCAGACATCTCTCTCCACCCTACCTTTCCTTTCATTTGTGTTCTTTCTTCCTATTGCAGCTTTACAAATTATTATTTAATTCTTCACAAGCACCTGCCTTTCCTTTCCCCACACAACCCTAACAGATTGGCTAAACCAATCTGTTAAACCAACCAGAACGTACATTAGAACAAAATAGCAAAAAGGATTTTTATTAGCATATAGGTTACAGGAAGGCGGTTTCCTTCCATCCAATTGTACATGGTATCCTGCTCCAACTCACACAACTCTACCTCTTTCTCTCTCTCTTAAAACAATCTCAACAGGCTTCATTGTTCTTTTTAATACACGCAAGTCAATTATTTTGTCAGCCATATTCACATTCATTCACCTTCTTTATAGCTCTTCCCTCTCTCCTGCTGTGTCCTTCACTTCCCACCCCAGATCCTCCACCAACAGAGCCTATTTTTATTATTAGTCATTGTATTGGTAATAATAATAATCTTAAGTAGGCTTTCAACTCCGTATGTCAGTTTGTAAATACAATGTGTCTTGATTGATATACCTCTGTGAAAATGGAACCAGGCAAATGGAGGAGAATGAGTAGGGTTGGGAGAAATGGGGGAAAATAAGGGACAGGGTGAATGAATGTGCGTTGTACTCACAGAGCCTGATTTGCTTTCCAGTCATTCTTTTCATTTTGACCATACTAGAGTTTGAACTGAGGGCCTCACCCTGGCTAGGCAGGTGTTCTACCACTAAGCCATGCCTCCAACCCTTGTAAAGATGCTAAATTGTGACAACCATGACCGTATGTGTTGTTCAGAAGAACTTAAACCATATCGATTAAACTATAAAGCATACTACATACACAAGTACCCAGTGTGAACAAGTTTCCCTTTGCTTTAGTTTTCTTTGGCTTTGTTTTAGGTCTGTTCTGGGTTTTTGTTTTGTTTTGTTTTGCTTTGCTTTTTGGTCTTTTCTCCTTTAAAAAGAAGAGGAGTGTTGCCCTAGTTCTATCTATTTTCGGGACATTTATTTGGAATGAAAATAAGAGCGAATTGTAAATTAGTTTAATGCTTGAAAATAGCAACATGTGCCAAACTGCCTAACCAAACGCAGATTTGGTCGGGATTCCAGAGTGAACTTCGGAGTCAAGGCCTTGGGAAGTCTGACCCACGGCTTAGGTTTGATTCATGGTACTCTGTTCAGGGTCACACTGCACTGATTGCTCGCGAGGTTGACATTTTAGTTTAGAAATGGTGAACTCGGAAGAGCAGACATGTGCATTCTTAGGCTCCATCTTTGCATCAGTTTCCCTCAGCAAGCCGGGTCTAATCCTGACCCCCGAGCTAACTCCAGAAACCCGGAGGATGAAGGGAGAGCGCATGACGGGTCCACTGAAATCGCATTGCTAAGCTTTTCCATTCCCTTCTCTATTGCTTGGCCTACAAAAACAGTTTGGAGACACAACAGAAAATATTGTTGTGACCTCCCACTTGCAATGATCTGAGACTTTTTAGCATCCTAACGCACGTAATTTACAAGATGTGTAGATTCCCATTTTAGAATGAAATGTCTTGGCATACAATTGTACTTCTCTCGCATTTTTTGCAAAGTTTAAAATCATGATCATTTTAAACAGAAACCTTATTAAAAATAAAACACCTTTATTTTCTGCGGTGCCTACATACACACCTGGACTAGCTGTTCTAGGTCACCAGGAATAATCAAGGTGACCAGGGTCACCATGGGGTGGTGGTTACTAAGACTGGTGAGAGCTTCGCTGCCAGATCCCATACTGTATTCCATGCCAAAGCAGCCGCAAACCTGGTTGGTGCCATCATGATTCTGGCAAGAAATAGATGCTCCACTCCAATTGCATTTGTGGTTGTTTGTTTATGATGGTCCTGGGGCTTGAACTCAAGCCTTTCTCGATCAAGCCTAGCACTCCACCACTTAGCCATAGCTCCACTTCTGGCTTTTGAATGGTTACCTGAAGATAAGAAACTCAGTGTCCATCTGAATGCCCAACCTGGCATCAGACCATGATCCTCAGACCTCAGCCTCCTGAGTAGCTAGGATTACAGGCCACTGGTGCTAGGCTTCAATTGCATTTTTTAAGGAAAGATGAAGATAGAGATGGAGTAAGGAAGACACAGTACTGTCAGGCTGTTAAGTGCAGGTTGAGAGAGAGAGATTGGTACCACCGTGGACCAGAAGAGACACAGGGAGAAAACATTAGTGGAACCTAGAGACAGACAGCGGGGAGAGAAAGGACACACAGAGTAGGATGTTGGCCAGAGCTTGACCTGCAATACAGACAGGTCCTTGGCCTAAAGTCAGTGGACATGGACAGTCCAGATTGGACTTAAGCTCCAAGGGCAGGAGTCTGAAGATAAAGAGTCTGTAGCTACATGCTGGGCCCTTGAGGATACAGCCCAATGGATCATCAGATGTAATAAAGAAATTAGGAGAGCTTTTGTAAAAAGTGGGAGTGGGCACTAGTGGTTCATGCTCATAATCTTACTTACTCAGAAGGCAGAGACCTGAGGATCCAGGTTCCAAGCTAGCATGGGCAGGGAAGTGCATGGGACTCTTATCTCCAATTAACCACCAAAGTATCTGGAAGCGGAGCTGTGGCTCAAGAGGTAGAGGGTTAGCCTTGAACACACAAGCTCAAAGACACTGCCCAGGCCCTGAGATCAAGACCCAGAACCAACACACACACACACACACACACACACACACACACTCATACACACACACAGATGGAGTTGATTTTTCAACTCCAAGTTCATGACCACTGCTAATCCATAAGCGTCTTTACATGAATTGAAACAAAAAATTGCCAGTGTACTTCCGGGGTATCCACAGACCCACCAGTGCATACGTCTGCTTCTCGTGGGCCTTGATCATGCCACACCTGCTGGTGAAGTTCTTGGGTCAGTGGTAGATACAGAAACAAGCCCATGCCAATCTGTATCGTACTCTCCCAGCTAATAGCTGGTGATTCAAGCGCAGGCAAACATCTGCCATTAGCTTGATAAGAGTGGAGTACAGGGCTTTTAATCTCTGACTATCTGAGCAGTTCTTTGTTCCTCATGAAAATGAATGTGGAAGAGTGTATATCTGGGAAGTCCATAGGGAAGACCAGCGAGAGAGAGCCTGGGCCAGCAAGAGGGCAAGTCACCGGGGCTCACCGTCAGGGGTCCCCCTGGCTCACCGTCAGGGGTCTCGGCTCAGACTCTGCAGCCTGCCCTTGTTCTGCGTTTTCAACCACATTGGGCAATGCATTCCTCCTTCAGTTTTTCAATTGGTCAGAATCAGGGTTTTCTGTTGGTTGTGAACAAGACTATTTTTATTGTCCTTTCGAGACTAGGACAGGATACCAGGAACATCTTCATTGCCTGAACTATAGAGGATCAAGGGTAAATACGTGTAAGAGAATCCCAGTTCAAGACCAGAGGAGTTAAACAGAGCATTCTATGTCTGGGGATGGGGGGGTGGATGCGGGGAGGGGGGGTGGAGGGGAGAACTAAAGTAAAAGACTGAGGTGTGAACCAAGTGGTAAAAGACTTGCCTGAGTTCTGTCCCCAATTAAGGCCAGAAAAAAATGACCTGATAATCGAGGAACAGGATGGTCCATGGACACCAAGAGCCACTGGGCTTATGGCAGAAACACTGAAGAGGCCTCTAGGCCACTGCCACAGGATTCTCTGCTGTGATCGACCATCGGCGCCCAGGATCGGTGCACTAAAACATGCATATGATCTTCCTAGAGTGAAATGTGTATTCTCCTCCCTATTACAGGCGTTAGATACTGCATGGATTGAATGATGTCCTTCCTAAAAGATACACAGAAGTCCTAGCAACCACTGTGTCACGTAGATCGTTATGTGCACACAGCCATAGCAATTGCTGAGAGAAAGAGCTTAAATCACCCAGCAGCAGTCTTCCTCCCGTGGGTCTAGCCTTTACAGGATGAAGGAGTTGAGGGCAGACACCCAACAAGAGCACAGCACGTGACCATGGGGGCAGAGACTGAATATTTCAGCTGCAAGCCATGCCCGTGATGCCGGCAAGCTACCCAGTGTAAAGAAGTGAGGAAGGCGTCCCCCCTGCAGGTTTCCAAGAGATCGTGGTCCTTCCAGGGAGCCTTGCAAATCCCAGAACTATGAAGTGATCAATTCCAGCCTTTCTGTGGCTGGGTGTTATGCAGAACCTCAAAAAAAAACAATATAGAAAAATGTCACGCCATATTCCATGACACCTGAGACCCCACTGGCGGCAGATCGTGCTGTTCCTTTCTGTGGGAACCTGGAAGGGATTAAAAAAGAAAAGTAAATTCATGTATGACATTCCGTCTAAACGATGCCAATGGATTTAGATACGATAGCAATATACCTAAGGACTGACAGAATCTGTGGCTGGATTCCATCAGCTATCCTCATTTCTATTTGAATGTTTGGATGAGTCACCCGGAGCCTGGCCCTGGGAAACTGCTCTCCACCTGGTGTCCAAACAGATCTCAGCCAGATGAGAACTGTCAGATAAGTAAGGTATGTGAAATGATGCCAAACCAGTGTAAACCTTAGGATAAGCAGATTGTTGATGGGGAAGGGGGATATCCTTGGGTGTGAGCTCAGGGCTTCCTGCGCACACAGCTGGTGCCCCACCACTTGAGTTTTATCTCTAATCTTGCTTTGGCTGGTTATTTTGAAGATGGACTCGAGCAAACTTTCTTACCCAGGCTGGCCTCAAACCTCAGTCCTCCAGATCTCAGCCTCCCTCCGAGCTTAGCTTACAGATGTGAGCTACTGGCACTTGGTGAAGGGAATGTGATTTGTTTTTTGTTTGGGTTTTTTTTTTTACTTAGTTATCACACAATATGAATCCTTATCTCTGAGAAGTCTAAAACCCAGGAAAGTTAAATAACATTAATGTTAGCTGTTTCTCTGTCTCTCCCTCTCTCTTAATTTATTGTCATGTTACTATCTTCACACCAACCCTCGTTCTTCATGATCATAGATTCACTGGTGCTTCAGGTCGGGGGTCTGCCACCGGACTGTGCATTGTGGAAATGTTATACCATTGTGATTGAGTAAGCACTCTCTCAAACATGCTGGTTGGAATGCCCCAAATCACACGCAACTTCTGAGGAGAAGAAAGCCTGCAAGGTTTATCAAAATGTCTTTTCTTTTCTTTTCTTTCTTTTACTTTTCCTTTTTTTCTTTTTTTGGTTTGCTGTTGCTGTTGAAGTCAGGGCCTGGGCGCTGTCCCTAAGCCTCTTCGCACTCAAGGTCAGTGCTCTACCATTTGAGCCACACTGCCACCTCTGGCAGGCTTTTTCTGAGTAGTTTATTGGAGAAAAGAGACTCATGGACTTTCCTGCCTGGGCTGGCTTTGAACCATGATCCTCAGATTTCAGCCTCCTAAGTACTTAGGATTACAGGCATGAGCCACTGGTGCCCAATTTTTGACAGAGAGAAATCACTTCTGAGAGTTTGAAAGTGCAAGAAATCTGTCAGTGAAAGGGGTGTGGGGTCTGGCATTACTTGAGATGGTGGGAATTTTGGAAAGCACACACGTCCATCTGCAGGAGGCTTGTGGAACAAATTCTGCAATTTCTGAGAATGAATATATAACAAAAGGTCAAAACAAGGCACAGAAGAGTGTAGTGCCATTTGTTTATAATTATATACCTAGCTCGTTGTTCATTTTGGCCATGACAGAAAGCTAAAAGAAGGATAAGCCATAAATATACGCACATTGTTTCCTATCTGGGGTCAGAAGAAACGAGGATGAGTAGTTAAAAAATGTGTAATCTAGTAGACACCTAGACAGGCCCTGAAATAAATTCTAAGACAAGTCTGAGCAGTGTGAATATGGCAATTTCATCAAAGGCAAAACATAGGGGGGAAAACTGCTTTGGACTACAAGAACTTCCCAAGCACCACTAAAAGCACTGTGTGTGGTCTCTGCTTGGAGTCCAGAATTTTTTTTAAATCCATGAGAAAATATATTACTGGATATCTTTAGCAACAATAAAAAGAAGTTTGGAAGAAGCGACGTGATTTGTATACCAACCTGTGCTTGTCGTAGACTCTAGTAGTGCGCTTTGCGTCATCTCTAACTTCGGTAGCTTACATAATATGATTTGTGTACAAGCCGGGCCCAAGCACATATATGAACTCAACTTTGCCTTTTTCCCACTGTAGCCAATCCATATTTTGACTAAGAATCTCTACCATCTACTGCCCCAATAACGTCAGGATTGTCCTGAAATACATAGATCTTTTAAGCATTTAATCAACATGGCCTTTAGAGCTGACAAAAGGATTTCATTTTATAACAAAAAATGCAGTTTCAAATGTAAGACAGTTAAACAAACAAAACCCAAGAAGGTGAGATCTCTGAACTCCTCTTCCCTCTCTCTTCCCAATCGACATGAATTAATTGGTTTACCACATAAACACTGACCCAGGAGAGAAACATGGCAACGCTGCCACAACAAACAAGCCAAAGAATCAAATAAAATAGACAGGGTCTGAGCACAGACACAGGGGTGTTGGTGTTCTCTCGAGTGTATCACACACCACAAAGGACTTTCAGACCACAGATGCCAGCCATGATTTTGCAGAAAGCCAAAGTCATAGTGTAACACAACCAGCAGCAGGAGATGGAACAGAGAGGGAAGGACAAAGGAAGTGGGGCAGGGTGGGAAATGCAGTCAAGAACTCATGGTATAGATCACAAAACTAAGAGAAGTAAGGGAAGGGGGCCAGAACGGTAAAGGGGGTGGCTCTGATCAAGATGCACTGTGTTCACAAACGGCCTTGTTAAAAGACACCTCCTCTGTGCAGCTATTTAACGATGGTAAAAATGAAAAATAAAACAACAAAAACCAAGTAACTGAAAGCTGCCAGACTGACTCAGACACAAGCATGGAATGGAGATTATGTTTCCCAAAGCAGAGAATAAGGTGGAAAACAGCAATTAGGCCACAGGGATAGAGGATCAAGGGATGGCACCCCATCCCATGTGTGGCCCAGTGTGGTGGTGAACAATGATGTCCAGGCCGACTCCGCGTTTCTCCATCCTGAGCAGACATCAGGTGCTCCTCCATATCTTCTTTCCACTGGATTAACTTGGTCACCCCAATGATCAATCAGAAAAACTTCTCCTCTGGCCCAAGACCTACACTTCTCCACACCATTCTGTTCCAGAACAGGCTACGGTTAGAAGTGGAAGAGCAGTTAGCTCAGCAGTGTTCAGAGAGGAAGCTTACCAGGCCAGAGAGCAGAGGACATCAACAATGCCAGCCAACTCCCAGATTAGAAAGTGAGTGGCCAGATGGATGGATGGACAGGTGGACGGACAGTATGATTTCCTTCTACTTCACCATGTGGATCATGACCTCAGTGTACACAATAGAAAGTGCTTACCTGGTTGCAAAGTGAGCAAAATCAGTAAGGCTTCACAAAGGGAAGTTGCTGATTGTGATGACACACAGCAACTCTGAACCAGATGTCTACCAAGCAGTTATTTCAAGGTGTACCTGGGCCTGGTGTTATCTGCTAACTGGGGGTGTTGGCAATAAATCCCAGGGAATTCTTGATTGTGATTCCCTTATCTCATTCTTCTATAATCAACACCTATGCTTTACTACTCTTTGAAATTCTGCTATTCTTTTTTTTTTCCTTTCTCCGGTCTAGACTTGGAGGATAGATTCAGCATAGACCATTTGTAGTTATATGAAGAAGGACAAGATTTTGAGAAATATCCATGCAATATTTTAATTGCAAAATAGTTTTTGTCCTGCATACTGTAGCTAATTATCTTTCCTCCTTATTCAAGGGGCTGGATCACCTTTACATTTTATATGTAAAAAATGAAATTTAAGTTTAACTTGACTAAACTGAGCCAAAGAAAATCAAGTAACATGCCGCCAAATTATACAACAAATCAATCACCTGGCCATGATTAAAACCATCGCCTCTAAAACTCCAGTTTAGTTTCCCAGCCTTCCATAGGGATTTTATTATTTTTGAAATAAGTTCTTTTTTTGAAAAGCTAAAATCTCCCATAGTAGCCCATAGTTTCAAAACAGTAGTCATGCTGATGTTGGTGGCTCACGCCTGTAATCCCAGCTTCACAGGAGGCTGCAATCTAAGGATTAAAGTTTAAACCAGCCAGAGCAGGAAAATACCTGAGATTCTTATCTCCAATTAGCCACCAAAATGTCATAAGTGGATTGTGGGTCACATAGTAGAGCAACAGCTTTGAGTGGAAAGTTCTGGGGCAGCATCAAGGCCCTGAGTTCAAGCCCCAGTACCAGAACAAAACAACATTAAAAAAAAAACCAAAACCTATGTTCCCACCTTATCCCTCCCCACCCCCGCCTCTCTCTCTCTCTCTCCAGAGTTAAAAACATATTCAAGAATCTCTGATTTAATAAATTTTCCTGGTGTTGGTATATTTATCTTATTGTTCGCTTCTTTGACAACTTTTTAAAAATAAAATAATAAGTATACACTATCATTATTCTGGTACTGCCCACTTACACTACCCACTGAAATTTATTTTCTGGCTCAACCAATCAACAGACAGGTTCTGTCAAAGTTTATCAATAGACTCTTTTATTGACAAGTCTGAAAGGTACTTCAAGACCTATTCTTAGCATCCTAGAACTGACATATTGCTTTCTGGAGTGTTCTCTCTGTTGCCTCTCTATCTCTGCTTCTGTTTAGTCCTTTTTGTCCCTGTCACAAGCTAGAACTCCATCTCCAGCTCTCTGTATGTCTTTATCTCTCTGTCTCTGTCTATCTGCCTGTCTCTGTCTGTCTCTTTGTCTCTGTTTCTGTCTCTCTCCATCTCTCTCTGTCTCTGACTCTGTCTTTCTGTCTTTCTCTCTCATTGGCCTTTCTCAGTTCCATCCTTGATCTGTTATGCTCTCATAGGGAAGGTTCATTTTAGACCATCATCCATTTTTACAATTTTAACAGCCTTTAATGCTGTAGAATAAATCTCCAGAGATCCGGCTTTTGTTCCACATCTCATACTCACACATACAAATATTTGTTGGACATTTCTCATATGTGAGATCCACAGGCTAAATACATTTCATTCTCCCCCTGCCCCTTCTCTATTCCTTATATTATTTTATTGAACCAACATCCACCAAATCTCCAAAAGTGAGAAGTTTGCTGGCTTTCTCTTTGAGCTCATCTCTGCATATAATTAACCAGTGCATTTTGTTGATTATATTTTCTACTTACTAAATTCTCTTTATATCTTCTATGTCCCATGTAGTTTTAGACACATAACTTTCTTTCTTCCTCCCTCCCCCCCCCTCTCTCTCTATTTCTTTGTCTCTTTTTTGCCAGTCTTAGGGCTCAGACTCATGGCCTAGTGCTATTCCTGAACCTCTCTGTGCTCAAGGCTAGCACTCTACCACTTGAGCCACAGCCTCACTTTCAGCTTTTTCTGAATAGTTTGTAGGAGATAAGAGTCTCACAGACTTTCCTGCCCAGGCTGGCTTTGAATCCTAGCTACTCCTGATTAGCTCAGATTACAGGTATGAACCACCAGCACCTGGAATGCGCTCACTCTTGTGCTCTCTCTCTCTCTCTCTCTCTCTCTTCCTTTCTTGCTTTCTGTCTCTCTCCCTCTCTTTTTCTTGTTTTTAATCTCTCTCTCTCTCTTTCCTCCCAAGTTCACTTGACTTTTCCCTCAGAGCTGATATTCTATCACTCGAGTCACATTTCTACTTCTGGCAATTTGCTATTTTACTGGAGTTAAGAATCTTTGGATTTATCTACCCTAGCTGGGTAGATTCTCAGATCTCAGCCTCCTAGTAGCTAGGATTATATTTTTCTATTTGTCTATATTATTATGTTTCCATTTTTTAGTGCTTCAAATTTATTCCCTGTACCAAAACTACTGTGCAAAGCAAAATCTGACATACATTCTCTTTATTGCAGTCCCCTGAACTTCCTGCTGCCTTACAGAATAAAGCCCAGCAGTAAGATTGGACATACAGCTTTACTAACATGGCTTCTGTCAACATTTTCACCAATGACACCCACTTTGTCGCCTCACTATGTGGAATTACCAACAGGTTCCTAGGTTTCGTACAACACACATCCTCAAGTGTGGTTGAGCGACAGGTTGACATTCTTCTAGTCTCTCCTTTCAGATTTATTAGTAGTTTATCACTATTTCCAGATTTGCTCATCTAAAAGTATGTGGTAGAAAAACACATCCTATACTCTTGAACATGACCTTGACCTGTGAAATCCTTTGACCAATGAAAAATGAATAATATCAATGTGTATCACATCAAAGTGGAAATTGTTAGGAGCAGGTTTACCATGAGTAAGGGTAAAATATCTTTAAATAAACATAAAGATTAGGGAGAAATAAAACCATCCATGGTAGGTTTAGTTCCCCAACTCATTGAAGTCTTTATTACTGTAACTGTATCATAATATTTACATGTATATATCGCATATCATTTGTTTAATATTTGATATTGTGATATATACCAGGTTATTTCATTTTACATATATATTAATACTACATACTAATATTATATATGTAATATCACATATTATTGTTATATGTGTATATGACATATACATATATAGGATGTATATGGTCTATGCTATATAGGAGTATATGTTATAATATTATATCAACATTTATAAACAAACCCTAGTCTTCTGACTTGGATAATTTCCACTTATGTCCCAAATCTTGTTTGGCTATTACTTTCTGTGAGAAAGTTTTCTCTGAATTTCTAGAGCATCAAATCCTTCCGTATTTCTCTACTCCCACACCTTCCACCAGTAAATTGTATTGAATTATGTCTGTAAATCATTTACTCCCTGCCAGCTGAGCTCATTAATGGGCGAATAAAAAGATGTTTTAGACGTATCTCTTCTTCATTTCTTTATCCCCAGTGCTTAGTGTGAATGCATGCTGTGCATACAATTTATGCTCAATTAATCTTTGCTCAAGTAATTCAAATTAAGGCACCCTATGTTTTCAGAAAACTAATATTGTAGGCTGTTTAGCCATTTGTGTTGAAATCAACGGAAGCCAGGAAGTAGCTCAAAGGAGCCTTAATCTCTAAATCTTCTTCCACACCAGTAAAGGGACTTTGTTCAGCTTGTATCTCTAGGCCTCCTTTTCTCAGTGTGGGTGAGTGTGGATAATAATGCTTTCTGCTGGAGATTAATTAGAGGGAAAGCATGAATTCACATACAATGCTTACTATGACAGATAGCTCAACACTGCCTTTGTAAAATATGCCTGTTTATGTGGTGGGTATTATTACAATAATAACTCTGACCTACTTCATTCTATTTTCCAATGTGCATTTTATTTATATTTATAACTCATATTCCCTTCCTTCAGAAAAGTTTAAGCTCTACAATTTTGTCCCCCCCCTCCACCCA
Organism: Dipodomys ordii; assembly: GCF_000151885.1. Classification (NCBI taxonomy): domain Eukaryota; kingdom Metazoa; phylum Chordata; class Mammalia; order Rodentia; family Heteromyidae; genus Dipodomys; species Dipodomys ordii. The sequence continues at coordinate 1,643,071 of NW_012267368.1, forward strand.
GTAGCTTTGTTCTATCAAAATATCAGCATTGTGATTGTCAGTTTGGGAACTGAAAATGTCCAGAATATAAAAGGAAAAGTGGAGACACTTGTTCACATTTCATCCTCCCATCTCCACTCCCATACGGGGATCTAGGAATATGTGTGTGTGTGTGTGTGTGTGTGTGTGTGTGTGTGTGTGTGTGATTAACCTATCTGAGCTTCTGATTCTGTAATCCTATTGCTTCCTATATAGTAATATAGAAGAAGGCTTTCCCTCTACCTTTGTACAAAAAGTAAATAGTGTGCATAACGAATCAAGTATCATCTAGCACACTATGCTTTTATAATGCATGCCCATGTTTTCATTCCTAGCTTCTCTTGTCATGTGTGCTGTCATGAATCATGAGGAAAGGATGTAATTCTACTACCCATGCACAATTTCATGAGCGTATGGCACAGACTCTACTACATTTTGTTTATCCCGACTTTGCCAAATGCAGTGCTCAGGAAAAGTGTATTGAATTCAGCTGCAGGTTGAAGGAAGTATGATGCCTGATGCTTGTTGAGGACAGGTCTTGGTGCTGAGGATTGAGCTAGGGTTATGATCACCAGGAGCACAAACCCTTGTTCTCTTCGCCAGGGAGAGAGCTGCTGTTGGCACGCAGGGTATTGGTCTGGGATGTTGACCTCACATCTGAAACTGTTGGAATTGCTAGCTATGCAGTTTGCAACTGTTTCCAAATCTGACACACCCGTGTCTACCCAGAGAACAGTAGGTGTGTCCTCAGAGCAGTGGGATGCCCATAGGTGTCAGTAGGCTGGAGAATTCAGAGCATCTGGGCCAGATAGCCACGCCCCCTGTGCCTCAGTGGCTGACTGACACCAGTATGGGTGACACAGACAGGCTCCCTAAGGTGCATATGGTACTCTGCAGGAAGATAACCTAGCGATGACCGACAAAGGCCTGTATTAGAACATTGAGGAATTCTTAGTCACGATCGAAAACCTCCTGGTAACGATTTTCACTGTGAAATTTGAGAATGTGGGAACGTGGTTACAACAGTTAACATACGATCTTTGAATTTCATACTTTGATGAACTGTCAGTGGAGACTGGGGGTGGTCTGAGCTTTGGAGTAAGTCTCCAGAAATGTGACCATCTGTCTGCCAACCACCACGAGCCAGGGGAAAGAACAGAACATTTCTACCCGGAATATTGGATGCAATTTCGCATGCCGCACCAAAAACCAGCCCACCGGGACTTTTTGAAAAGCTCAGCCTAAGCAAAGAGAATTCATGATTCGGTTTTCTGGTCTTTTTGCCAGTCAGATCGAGAGTATCTAAGACTAAAGTGCCCGAAGTAGCATGACTCAAGTCCACCAGCCTTTGAATCCCTCACATAATACCTAACAACAACAACAATAATAATATAACTTGTATAGTATGCCCTGGGGAGGCTGAAAATATTTGCAGGATTCTCAAACCACCCCTAAGAAGTGGACACCAAGGAACAATGAGGAGCCATTTGACAGGATGACCCTCCCCGCAGGGTACACCAGCATTTGTGACACCGCCAGCCAATGGCGTTGCAAAGAGCTTCACCTTGTGCACCCTCGGGCAGAGACTCATCTCTTACCTAACCAAGCCCCCATTCTAAGTCGGTGGCTAGAAGGGAAGTGTTGGGTCTCCTGGAAGTATTTTCATGAGTCAAAATAAAACCATCCTTACAGCGTTTTTTCAAGGTACATTATTCTTTGAATTTTGCTTATTTTGCCAGGCACAAGAAAAATCCTCTGTACATGATGGGGGGAGGGAAGAGAGGGAAGGAGAGAGAGAGAGAGAGAGAGAAGCAGAGACAGAGACAGAGACAGACAGAGAGAGGAAGAGGGAGAAAGAGATGGGGGCACAGAAAAGAAACATTTGCTGGAGCATTTTGTTTAGACCTCTTCCTGAAACCTTATCTTACATATGATTTTAGAAAACATAACACATCATCTGCCATGAATTTTAAAAGTGGGAATATTCATGATCAATCCCCATGTTCTGACCTGAACTTTCTCTTCTAGCTATAGGAGCCAATTTCTACATGGGCAATATGCCTTTCTTCCCAGAGCCTCTCTGGGTTCCATGCTGGATGGATAGTCTAAGCTTTGAGAAACTGGATGGCTTTGGGGCCCACAATGGCTTCTTGAGAAAGCAGTGAACTGAGCTCTAATTTTTCTATTCCCTTTCGGTTTTTCCTTTGGCCCAAATAAAAATTAAATTTTTTCTACAGAACCGTAGAAACATTTGCTTCTCACCTGCGTTGCTTAGTGTGGCTGAGTGTAAAAAGAGGCAAAAGAAAATGAAATGGTAGACGTTGAAACCTGTAAATAAATTAGAAATTGAGAATTCGGTTCTACCTGTGCTTCTTATTTGCTGTGTGGAAACTCTATCACAGCGAATATAATGCCTCTGTTTCTGTCTCTGTCTCTAGGTTTCACTGTCTTTCCTTGTCTCTCCTCTCTCTCCCTCCTCTACTTACACATCAGATTATGTTATCTTTGATATTCAATAATCAAAGGGTATTGGCAGGAATGAGCACAGAAGTCCCCCTCCACCCTGTCTGTCAATGTACAGCAATTATCCATAATGATTGGTGTCCGTTCGCATCAGTGTCTGCTTCAGTGGGCGTCTCACGTGTTAGTATGGGCCCAACTCAGCTGGAAGGCCTGTTGAACCCACAAGTCTGGGCTCTACTCCCAGAAAGTCTGAATCAATAGATCTGTGGGCAGGCCTCAGAATTGGTACTATTTTGTTTTCTTTTCCTTCAGCCTTGTAATGAAGCTGGTATTATTATCAGCATGTAGTAATGGTTGTGGTATATCTTTTCCCTTTTATATAGTATGCTTGGATTGTATTTAAAAAAAAACATATACTTCTAACTTCTCACACCTGATAATGTGATACAGATTCTGTATGGCGCTGATCGCTCATACCCAAGGTCAACACATTTCATCTCTTGGGCCAACTCTGATTCATGGATGTGCTCCGCTGATAAAAGATTCTGAGGCCGTGTGAAGTCTGGGTGAGATTATAACCTTTTAGCCTGAGAAAGATGAATCATTTCTATCCAGCCTACAGTCACTTATTTCCTTCTTCTTATCCACTGCCCATCTCTCACTCGAATAATAAATCAATCTCCAATTCCTGTACCCTCCCATACATGCTCAGGACAGAGCAGATCTGCTCCTCTCCTTTCCTCCTTTCTTTTCTGGAATATCTATACAATAGTTGGAAATGGAGGCCGGTGCCTGTCAATCATCTACGGAAGCCCAGAAAGCCCAGAAAAAACAAAGCATAGCAGCTCACCTAACTGTGAGGCAGATACTAACATGAATCACTTTATTTTGTTCACCTAACAATGGTATGAAATAAATTTTGCTATCTCCAGACTAGAAATGAAGAAATGCTTTTTAGAGAGCTTTCTCAAGTCATTTTCCAAAAGACATTCAGAAAGTATTCAAAATATTCCTAATACCAAAGACTACGTGCTTCGTCCTTATACAATTTGGAGCAGGAAAAAAAAAACATTTTCCCCAGCTTAAAAAATTAATTATGTAACTATAACCTCTCTGTACATCGCCTTGACAATAAAATTAAAATTAAAAAATAATAATGCATATCATTCAAGGGGCTAGAATTTGTTCTTGTTTTCTCATAAAATGAGTGAAATTTCTTATTTTTGTATGTAATATCCAAAAACTGAACATACAAGAACATGGAGCTTTGTATATTTGTTCAGTTACCTCTGCTTTGTGACTTAGTATCTTTTCCATGGTTTACTGCTAACTACACTTTTTCTATCCACATGTCTCAGGTAAAAACAACCTATCCTAACTCAGATCTTGACTCTTGTTTGTCCCAGGTTTATATTTAACACACACATTCAATCCTTGCTCCATTTTAATATTAGATGTCCTAACTGTTTTCTTGGAAGGCACCAGGGTCATAGTTTATTAAAGATTTCTTGCTGCTGCATGATCACTATCAAATTAACTTAATTTATGTATATCCGTGCTTAATTCACTCATTTCTAAGAAAACACATATTTGAAAACAGGTCAGTTCATTGGTAAATTTACATGTATGCTTCACTCTAACTTAATAATGAAATGGTTGATATAAAGGGCATGCTGGCGGAGCTCTGGTGATGGAGTTCGATGCCCGTGAGTTATGTGATGTTTATGAAAGTGGACCATCCAAGCTTTGGAAATGTCTTCCATCTTATTCCTTTTAGGTTCTGGAAAGTTCCTCTTTGAAATAGCACATTTTTGTAGACAGACATTAATTTAGTACTTGTAAAAGGTGCTTCAAAGATGGAATTAGTGGTGGTTTTTCCTGTTCTGTTTCTCACTCTCCTATATCCTGAGCACTATAGAGGGAAGTAGCTTCTGCATGTTCCAGAGTGTCTTCAAGATGGAAGAGCTTCCTGCCTGGGAAGGAGGGCGCTGGGGCAGGGCTGGCAGGCAGAAGAATATGAGTTACGGAAACAAGACTCACAAGACGACAGCATTTTGGAGTCCCCTCATACATTCAAGAAAATCTACCATGATATTTTTATTGCACAACTGTTCATACTGAAAGAGTCAATTGCAAAAAGAATTGAGTTAAAACAATCACAAATAACACAATCAGAATACCAGAAGCCTTGGGTGCTAGTTCATGCCAGAATAAAATCAAGTGACACATTCACCAGTAAGCACTGGGGAAGAGCATCAGGATTCTCAGCAGAGAAAAACTAAGAGTCAACAGAGAGAAAGAAAGAAAGAAAGAAAGAAAGAAAGAAAGAAAGAAAGAAAGAAAGAAAGAAAGAAAGAAAGAAAGAAAGAAAGAAAGAAAGAAAGAAA
>NW_012267368.1:1660183-1665403 GCF_000151885.1 Dipodomys ordii
CAAATCCCACTGGATGCCATTGAGAGTAAGATGGGTTGACTATCTTACTGAATGAACATAGGTAGGAAATTATCGAGCCTCTGTGTCTGGAGCTCAAGGAAGTTGACAGAACTATATGTAATCATTTTCTCCCCCCACCACTTATGGTAGAACCCATGGGTGCTTATAAACTCATATTTTGAATTGAAAACCTTTTGGTATGACTACTTAAAGACCATGTTCTATTTTTTCATTCTTCAAGAGCTATTAGAGTTTTTACCAGATCATTTGATTATTAACTAGACCATTTTAGTAATCAGATAACTTAAAAGGGATTAAACAGCATATGGCATAGAGTGAACCACAATTATGTGCAAAACTAAGTAAGTAACTTTTCTACAAAATGTCCTGTTGCCATCTTCACTAGGTGTTGATGCCCTCATCAGCTTCCTGCCACTGAGGCTGTGATCTTCATGGTGTCACTGGAGTATGAGCTCTGGGAGGGGTAGGGAGGGCCAGGAGAGCCCCTGCCTGGCCAGCTGCTCTGTGGTTATCATCTATAGTGTGCCTGTTCCACCAATGCGGAACATGTCTGCTGGATGAATGAATGCATGGGAGAGTGAATGAGTGGATGGCGCATGGTTACTCATCTTCACGTTCCTATGGATACATTCATCACGATCTCCCTTCATAACCTGCTTTTTATTAGCATATGTTAATTATATAAGGGGGGCAGTTCACTGTGACAGCTCCATACGTGTGTATTTATCATGTATCCCAAAGTCGGCATCTCAGCCAGGCACCGGTAGCTAACTTCTGTAATCCTAGCTACTCAGGAGGCTGAGATCTGAGGATTGCTGTTTGAAGCCAGACCAGGAAAGAAAGTCCATGAGATCTTTATCTCCAATTAATCACCAGAAAACTAGAAGTGATGCTGTAGCTCAAAGCAGTAGAGTGCTAGCCATGAGCAAAAAGCTCAGGAAAACAGCCCAGGCCCTGAGTTCAAGCCCCATGACCGACCAAAAATCAACCAAAAAAAAAAAAAAACAACCAAAAAACTCAGCATCTCTACCAGTCTCCTCCCTTCTCTTTGAAACAATTTCAACAGGTTTCACTATCCATTTTTCACACTTGTAAATAAACTGCCTCAGCCATACTCCTCCCCTCTCCCTTATTTGCCCTCTTCGTGGGCCATCTCCTACTTCTGCTAATACCTACATCCCAGCTACTCTGATTTGCTTTCCTGTCATTCAGTGGTTTTCAGTGAGTCTTAATGGTTTGGTGGAGTTATTCCCCATTTTTCTTATTCTTAACATCTCAGTGGTCAACACCTACTAATTCTACTTTTACACTCGATTTCCCTGCATGTCTTCTGTGTGTACTGCCCCCTCCTAACTCAGACTCTCACTGCCTCTGGGTTGGCTACTGAAAGTCTACCAAGCATCCTGCTGGTATTTGTTATTCCTGTCTACCCAGGCCTCCCGACCTGCCATCCACTCACTTGCTTATCCATCACACAGTTCCAGGATGCACTCAACCACACTGACATTCTTAAAGGAGGAACATTTCAAATTCTAGAAATTAAGGGTTTTGTATCTCTACTTTCCTAGCATCGGGGACTAAATTGGATCCAAGAGCAGGAAGAGAAATAAATAAGTAACATTGCAGTATATATGAAATGTGAAATATAGTAAAGAAGGTGAGTCTCATCTTATGAGAGAGTTTCCTGCATACTGGAGAAACTCAGGAATGTTTATAATTTATAAAAAGAGGGATACAATTCAAATAGACAGAACTGTAAGAGAACAACATTGTAGGAAAGTCAAATGAAGGTACAGATTTGCAAATGCCTAGGGCATGGGTCTGGGGGCTGCATAGATTTGAGATGCTCGCAGAGGCAGGCAAGGAAGCACTATGATGGGCGAGTTCACACATACACGTGTGTGAGCAATCGTGGGGCGTATCAAAGAAGGACACACACAGACCTGCCTCGCTTATTTATTGCCAAGATTAACTTCAGCTGTATTTTGCATGGAGTATCTCTGTAGAGACAAAGCTCCATGAGAGCACAAGGAGGTAAGGTGAAGTCTGGAACTGTGACTCTGACTGTAGAACAACCAGGTCCACTGCAGACATACCAGAAGGAAAAGGCTGAGCTTGGGTGGACGCACTTATGCACTGAAGGAGGAATTTCAGAGGTCTGGCAATCAAGGAAACATATAGGATCCCTCAGAAAGAATAGAAAGAGAAATTTTCAACAACAGGTGTAACCATCGGATTCTGTTGGCTCAAACCTATAATACTAGATACTCAGGAGACTGAGATCTGAGGGCTGTAGTTTAAAGCCTGTCCAAGCAAGCAAGTCTATGAGACTCTTCTCTCCAGATAAGCTCCCAAAAGCCAGAAGTCAAGCTATATCTCAAGTGGTAGAGCAACAGTGTTGAGCAAAAACGCTTAGGGATAGCACCTAAACCCTGAGTTCAAGTTCCAGGACTCTGTCTCTGTCTGTCTGTCTCTCTGTCTCTCTCTTTCTGTCTCTCTGTCTCTGTCTCTCTCTCCCTCTCTATCTCTCCCTCTCTCTCTCTCTCTCACACACACACACACATACATATACAAACAAAGACATGTTGTGACCACACTGAGGATTTATAAGAATCCACAGTATAAAATGGGAGCAGAGAGAACCTGGAGGGGCAGCTTCGGCTATAGCAACAGGACATTCAAAGCAGAATCAGAACTGCAAAAACTGCAGCATGGAGAGAAAGTGAATGAGTAAAGAGAATAAGTGGCGAGTTCATGGATGTGAAGCCTGCAGGCAACCTTGTATTTCTTTCCTTTCATAAATAACTGCACAGCATCCAGTGCGTGCACTGAACTATATCCTAGAACTATATCCGGACATGCACTTCAGTTATCTTTAGAGAGTGGAGCTGACAAGGAACCAGGAACATAGACAGCACACACCGTGGCCAGTGAGGATTAAGATAGGACAAGGTCCATGTACACAGAAAAGCTGGAATATTCTTGTCATTGTGCACAACTTTTATTGTTTCCTGGAGAAAGAGATGCCTGTTCCAGATTGGGAAGATCACTTGGAATTATTTGGGTGGATGTTGGCAGAGGAGGCTTAACACAAATAAAAAGAGGAGAAAGTAATCCCAGAAGAGGAAAATGTGTTCAGAACCGTGAGGCATGAAAGAACATGATTAGAGCAGAGTGACCAGACACAGGACAGTCTCGAAGGTCGGAGTGCGCGGGACCTTGTGAACTGAGCTAACGTTCTTCAAAGACTGTGTTACAAGACTGATGAGCAGCCCCTGGGAAAGAAGATGGTCTCACATGGATTTGGGGGCTCCAAATTATTCCTCTGGGTTTAGTGTGGCAAAAGGTTTACAGAGAAGAATGGCAGGAGGCGGGCAAGGAGTAGAGGAGGGAGGCAGGCGGGAGCAACCAGTAACTATTAGGTGTGGGCTGAGCACAGAAGCATGTGGCCCAAAGACTAAAAGTTTCAAAGAATAACAATGGATGAAAATGGATTTGGCACTCTGAAGGAAAGGCTTGACAAAAGCCATCTGATTGTGCATCAGACTGATTTAAAAAGTGCCATAGAACTTTATCTAGCAAGGTGAAGTGCCTAGCAAGGAACCAGGAGTCAGTACAAGGAAGTAGATGGGAACAGCTAACTCCCCATCGACAAACAGGTACCCAGGAAGCCACCCACCTTTGCCTTCCTGTTTCTGAAGATGGATTCTCTAATAGCTTGCACAAAGCTTATTTTTAAGAGAGGAGAACCACTTGGGCTGAGGAGAGCTAGAAAGATCAGGGCTCCAGGAAGGAAGTAGACAGAGATACAATCAACCGTGGTAGGTGGGTCATTTTAGTCTTTAGTATATAGAAATATTCTACATGTAAATCTAGATCACTAGAAATATTTAGATGTAAAATATTGTAATGCTGACAGGGCATTTGGTCTACTTTTTTCCTCTAATCTAGAGCCAAAGCATTGCTGAAGTGTAGTAGGTTATAATAAATATGTGTTGAGTGAATTACTGAAATTATTGATTTCACTTGATGGGAAAAAGTATAAGAAAAGAAAGATCCAGAAGAAAAAAAATTGTCTTAAATTTAGTGTTGAAAGGTAGTGTAATGAAACTTTTTTAGAAATGAAGATTTGGCAGAAAAGACACTTTTTTCTTTAAACATCAGAACCCAAGCTATAAATAATACACGCCAAAGCCCACAATACATTAACGTATTTTCCCTGACCGATTTCACCAATGCAAGGTATTGAGCAGCCTCAATGTAATGGTCACACAACAAACCAGAACATTTTCCTGCACAATGTGGTGTATGAACACAAATTCTAGCTTCCAGCTTTGGCTTATGTTTTAGTATGTGAAAAGATATTTCGCTCTGAGCGCAGGTGGCTCACACCTGTAACCCCAGCTCCTCAGGAAGCTGAAATCTAAGGATCACAGTTCAAAGAAGCCACCCTAGGCAGGAAAATCCCTGAAACTATTATCTCCAATTAACTACCAAACCACTGGAAGTGGAGGTGTGGCTCAAATGATAAAGCACTAGCCTTAAGTAATAAAGCTCAAAGACAGCACACAGGCCCTGAATTCTAGCCCCAGGACTTAACTCCCATAACAGTCCAAGAAAGGCTTAACTCTTTCCATACTCTCTAAATGTTAATAATTATAAACAGGAATCGTAATCTACATTTCTTTAAAACCTGTAACATCCACCAATAGACTTCCTGCTTACAGGCTCCTCGGTCAGCTGGAAGAACTGTTTCTCACAAGAGAAGGACTCGCTTCATAGATGAGTAACCAGGCTGGGGGAGCTTACAAGATTGAGCCTGGACCACCTGACTCCAGTCAGAGCTGGAAGGAGGATTTCGTGGGCCCAGCCCAAACCAGCATTCTTTCCACTCCCCTACACAGATGAGTCTACAACCACAGTTGAGTCACATTTGGAAGCCTCGCTCTGGCTGCAGTGGACATGCTTCTCGTCCAGTGATTTGAGCAGTGCTTGGCTCAGCACAGAACTGCAGCCCACTAACCCAGTGTGAGCTGCGCAGTGCTGCAGATATCTGGGCCTCGGTCCTGAATCAAATGTTGACATTTCCACGGCACTCGTCCCTGCCATTCCTTGGGGTGCATTTGGCTCAGGGAAAATAATTGCAACTCAGGTCAAATAGAGCACTTTAGCTATAGAGGTCAACCAGCTCCGCTGTGG
>NW_012267368.1:1665453-1672243 GCF_000151885.1 Dipodomys ordii
AGGGAGGGAGGGAGGGAGGGAGGGAGGGAGGGAGGGAGGAAGGAAGGAAGGAAGGAAGGAAGGAAGGAAGGAAGGAAGGAAGGAAGGAAGGAAGAAGAGAAAGAAGGAAAGGAAGGAGATAAAGGAGAGGAAGGCAGGTAGGCAGGCAGCAAGCAAGCAGGCAAGAAGGAAGAAGGAAGGGAGGAAGGGAGGGAGGGAAGGAGGGAGAGGGGGGTTAGAAGGAGGAGGGGGGGGGAAGAAAGAATAAGACACTTGTTATAATGCCTTTATTTTCATGTGTAAGAACAAGCTAGAGAAAAAGTCAGTTATTTAAAATTTTAAAACCTAGCCTACTGGATCATCATTTGTTCTATTTAGTTGACTAGATTATTGTTTGTTCTATTTAGGAACGATTTTGGATAATGTGCGCCTAGTCTACATAATAACTTCCTACAGGTCAGAATCGGGAAGTGGTCCACACAAGTGACAATGCAGGAAAAGGCAAACTTCGACAGGAGCCTGTGCAAAAAGGCTGTGGGTCACAAGAGAGAAATTGATTAGCTCACTGGTGAGGTCCGCCGCAAATGAGACCCCGTACAAATGACACAATCAGTTTCGGGAGAGACAAAGGAAGAGAAAACTGCGATTCTTTTTCTTTCTTTCTTTCTTTCTTTCTTTCTTTCTTTCTTTCTTTCTTTCTTTCTTTCTTTCTTCCTTCCTTCCTTTTTTGCAATTCGGATTTTTCTTTGTTTTATACTGAGAAGTCATGTTTTCACACTTTTACTGTAAAGGTGATGTGCAGAGGGGTGACAGTTACATAGGCAGGTAATGAGGATATTTCTTTTTGACACTCCTTCCCTCATGTTCACCTGGTTTTTTCCCTCCCTCCCCAACGCCCCCCAAATTGTATAGTTCATTTCCAACATAGTGTCTAGTGAACTGTGATTCTTAAATAGACCTTATCCAAGCAAATCTCTCTACAACACAAATTTGTACATGAGAACAGAGCTACAATACAGTACACACATGCAGTACACACACCACACACATATATACACGCCCCCCCCCACACATACAGAAGCAATTCCGAATTCCACAGGAAACTAAAATCACCATATTTACACGAACAGCAGGTAAATATTTGCCTTCTCCACCGGTTGATGTGGGTGTTTCGACAGCATGGATAGGTGTTTACTTAGAAGGCTGGTGTTGATGCCTGGTTACCACAGGAGACGTCAAGGCTGCCTGTGTGCTTTGACTAAGTCTTCATATACTTGTCCAGAGAGGAGGAGGAAATCACTACTGTTACTAAAAGCTGAGGTGCCCTCAATGTGATCAAGCTGGTGTCTGTCTGAATCATTGCTACCAAGGCTATCATTGTTCTCATCACCAAGATTCGTTTTCTTCTTGGATATCACACACATATACTAGAAATGAAGGGTGCTTTTGGGCGGATAGCATCTATGACATTTCACACCTCTATTAATTACCCACTGTCCTCCATGCTTAGAATCGTCTTTCCTTCCCCAACACAACCTCCTGTTTATCCTCTGAAGAGACAGCTTCTTCTCTTTCTCATACAGTAATAGAGCAGACATTGTGTAGACTTACAAATGACTTGTATCACTTAACAATCTCTTCTACAGGTCGTCCACATATATAACTGTACTGAACGTGGCAGACACCTGTCCATGGACATTATCTAACAGTTTGTACAATTACAGACAACTGCAGAGACTGTGTGCTTGTGTGTTCATGTCTTTCAGCATGAGAAGATTGCCCAAAGTTTCTGAGTGAAACAGCATATTATATGTTGGCAACAATTCTCAGATTGCTGTATCTGCACCTGGCACAATAGAAACAGAATTTAGGAGCTGTTTGTTGCCCATTCTGGAACCAACAACAAACTTTAACTCTCCCATGGAAGTGAGAATTATCTTATTTTTAACCTTCAGTTGAAGTTCTTCAAATATGCATGAATATTAGTTTTATTCTATAGACCTCCTGACATGTCTGTACTCTTTTATCATGGACCTCTCCAAACCTTCTTTTAAAAGTTCACAGAGGGCTTGAGGATGTGAATATTGTTGTAAATAATTTACAATTTCCATTGATTATATTCCATTTACCCATGTGTGTGTGTGTGTGTGTGTGTGTGTGTGTGTGTGTGTGTGTGCTAGTACTAGATGCTCTACTACTTGAGCCACAGCTCCACTTGCTGCTTTTTGAGGATAATTGGAGATAAGAGTTTCACAGACTTTCCTTCCAGGGTTTCCAACCCTGATCTTCCTACCTCAGCCTCCTAAATAGCTAGGATTACATACGTGAGCCATGGCACCGGGCCACATCTTTTTATAGTCACCCTTGTTAAGTTTCCTCTCATTCTTGTCAGCCACCCCTGTGGGCTTTGTCAAGCTGCCATTGACTACATCAGCCCTCTCCCAGCTCAGAAAGAGCGTCTGTCCTCTTCCTGGACTGTCTTTTCTGATCACACAGGCAATGGGCAGGGACTCAGTGGATCAGATCCTGGCCATTCTGATGGAGTACCCCAAATGGAGCCTGTACTTGCCAGAGATCCTGACACACCCACTTCGGAGCTCTGAGCGGATCTGGAGAAGCCCGGGCTTGGGGAGCACTGTGCAGTATTTAAATGAGCGTCACACGTGCGCGCACGCGCGCGCGCGCGCACGCACGCACACACACACACACACACACACACACACACACACACACAGTGTATCCTGCCTTCCCAGCTATGTAATTCCTCCACAGGAGTCATGTCTTCACTACTGAAAAGAAAAAAGAAAAGCTTAGAGACACAGGTTTCTGATTGAGCTTATAAATAAAAGTTCTGGGTTTATGTTTCTACCCATTGGTACCTCAATGACGTAAATCATCTGATTTGTTGCACACATTCACAGAGTTCTTCTCGGTCTTTGAAATGCTAAGTTTACTTATAGAAAAAGAAAATCCAGTACTTACCAGCAGGGGTACCATGGTCATGAAGTGGGGTTTCCCAGGGTGAGGCTTATCCATTGCACTCCAGATGTAGTGAACCTCGATGTCCCCAAATGCGGGGACCCTGACTGCATAATCTGTAGTAGTGGGGGACTGCGTTCACACTCTACATTGAAAAAAGAAAAGAAAATCCATCATTAAGTGAATGATCTTAGTCCAACCCCCTCTGCCCTTCTCTTTTTGTCCTGTAGCAATCACCTTAGCTTCATCTGCAGATGATTTAAATGGATTCTGTCTTTAGCATCTCCTTTCACATCTGCTTTCTAACTCCTGGTGGTGGGGGGGGGACACACACACATGCTCATGTGCCATCTTGAGGCTTGAACTCAATTCCTGAGCTTCTATTTTTTTTCTTAAGGCTAGCCCTCTACCACTTGAGCCACAGCTCCACATCTGGCTTTTTGACAGTTAATTTGCGATAAGAATCTCACTGACTTTCCTTCCAATAGTAATCCTCAGCTCTCAGCCTCCTGAGTAGCTGGGATTACAGGTGTGAGCCACCAGTGTTTGGCTTCCCCAACTCCTTTAAACTGAGACGTGCTATCAAGACAAAGAGCTGTCCTAGGGGACCAGAGATACCCAAATCCGGGCCCCCTCCCACCCCCACAGTGGGCTAGGGAGGATCTACTTCTTCAAAATCACAATGTACCCAGACATACTGAAATACATTGGTTTGTAATAAAGTAATAAGTAGGGTCTTTGTGGAAAAATATATGGTAGAGATAAGAACAGAGAAACTGACATCCTTTGAAAACTGGACATTGCCTAGAGTTTGGGATTGTCTAGCCGCAGGCTGTTTACATGTGGTCTGAGCATGTTCTTAATGTGATCCTGTGCTTAAGCACATATAGGCTCAGTCAGAAAGGGAAAGACGGACATCAAAGTTGTGGCCCTGCCAGGAGAAAATTATAGGGTGTTTCCATGTTGGAAAGATCACTCATTTTCACTATTGGTTTGGGGCAATGAATTATCCATAAATAAAATCCTTAGAGAACTCTGACCAAAAATATATACTGTGCTTACACAAAGTACAAGTTCACGGAGTAGCTACTCTTGTCACAAAAGATCAAGTGTATTCAATTAAGAGAAGATGAGTTAGAGGAACTGCAAGTATTTGAAGTAACTTTGGAAATATACTGCCAACACATTCAAATTTCCTTTCTTGTTCCTGCAACGAAAAGCAGATAAATACAATAGCAAGAAAAAGCCTGGAACAGCTAACCTTATTTTAACTCTAACTTTGTAATTAATAATGATTTTGGTTTATTGGTAACTTACTCTGTGTGAGGCAGAGTAAATGATTTGAGATCTGAGCATCCATGGTTCAAAGCCAGCCCTGGCAGACAAATCCATGAGACATTTATCTTCAATTAACCACTAAAAAACTAGAAGTGTGACTGAATTATTTGAAGTGTAGCCTTGAGCAAAGAGCAGAAATGCAAAGTCCTGAATTCAGCTCCAGTAGTTGCACAAAAAGTCAGAATTTACCTTTTTTGTTTAACTTTTATGTTGGGCTTTACTCCCAAGATTATATTCATTTAATATATTCTTTCTCACTTTAAAAGTATATTTCTGATGTTTGAAATTTATTATGATTCAATGTTGGTCAGGTAAATTTGGGAAGGAAGAAAGAGCACCCCTTTAATTTCATCCCCTTAATTTCAAGGTGACTCTAATGGAGCTCAGCAAAACCATGCAGAGTCTTCAATTCTTTGGACTAAAAGTGACACAGCAATTTTATTCAAAGGCCTTTGGACTGAATGACCCATCTATCTGAAAGTATGCACAGGACACCAAGGAAACTCCATGAAGAACTGGAGTAAAGGGGGATATCTTCCATATTTGACCAGATCAACATTATCTCGGTGCTATTGCTGAAGAAACTGAAGCATGTTGTAGCTCGTAGCTCCAGTCACCTGCTGAAGTCTGGGAGCCATCATTGTTCTAATAATATCTTATTCAACTTGGATAAAATGCAGAGTATAAACTGCAAAATGAGAGCTGGGAAAATCAGTTACAGGTAGTTATTATTCAACTTTTATTAATCTAGTCATGTGATTGTTTCTAAGCACCTAGATTAGAAATGAAAGAACCCCCATAGATGTTAGAATTCCAAGGTTCATAGCAAATGCTGTTAGTAAACATGCATTGGTTGATCCATCCCAACGACTTTCAATCCCCCATTGATAGTTCTTCACTTGGCTCCTTTTTACCTTCTGATCTTTTTACCTAACAGAGATTTATCGATTTTAATATCTCTGATGATTTTCAAACTGCAAAGGAAGTCATGCTTTTAAATGCTGAGGCATATTAGCACATAAGCAGAAGAAGAAACACCACTGCGCATAAAGAAAACACAGCTTATATGATTTGACCATTGTGTACTTTTGAATGCATACCTATTTTCCGTTTCCAGGAGAGCTGTCATTTTGCAGGCATTCTTACCAGATTTCTACCTCTGTCTTCTCACATTAAATTTTTTCTAGCCTTTTTCAAATTCTTCTAGCCTCTTAATTCATGTTTCTTCCATTTATTTAACTCTCTTCTGCTATACTATTCTTACAGTTTAAAATAATATCCATCCTAATGTTGGCACACAGTCTTCTCATTTTTTTCTCAATTATCTCTTTGTTCTATGGGCCACATGTTTGTTATTGTTATTGCTGTTTTTGCTTGTTGCTGGGGGGGGGGCGAGGGTTGAGGTTGTCATGGAGCTTAAACTCAGGGCCTGGGCGCTGTCCCTGAGCTCTTTGCTCAAGGCTAGTGCTCTTCCACTTTGAACCACAGTCCTACTTCTGGTTAATTGGAGATAAGAGTTTCATGCCCTGGCTGGCTTTGAACCATGATCCTCAGACGTCAGCCTCCTGAGTAGCTAGGATTACAGGCGTGAGCCACGGGCACCCAGCTTAACCAGTTGTTTTTATTGTGCAGCTGGGACTGCTCGCTCTGTAGCCTGACCTCTTAACATTGTTCTTCATAGAAATTCATATCCAGCAATTCTCTGACCTGTCTGTTCATGTCTTGCCCTCTAGATCCTCTGAAACAGATCTTTCCAGTTTCCAAAATACTATTTTAATCCTTGCCTTTCTTTTTTATCCTTCCAAGTATGTCACCTGTTTTTCTAACATCCTCATCTGTAAGTAGTCATACTTTATTACTCTTCAAAATCTGTCTTTCCCACTCTATTTCTACATAACTTCTAAGAAACAAGTGTTGTTTATTACTTGTTCAATCATGTCCCTTCCTAGGAAATCACCTCAATATTTCAAAGCATCTTGAAGATAATGGTCAAGTAATCAAAATCTGTTGGAGCCTAAGTTGTTTGTTATTTTTGCATTCTAACAATTAAAATGGAAGCTATCAATGATATAGTGATAAATTGCTCTCTCTGTCTTAGGAAGTACTTCCCTAAAACTTTTCAAGCTAATTACTTAGACATCTTAAAATTGGCTCTATTATGGTGTCATAAAAGTAAGTCATTAAAAAATATTAACCAATGTTTCCTGGTAACCTACAACTTCCTAGGCATTATGTTGGAGACTGGAATCACAGCAGGGAAAAATACGGACAAAATGCAAACTGTCCAAAGTTTATTATATTCTGGCCAAATAAAAGCTTTTAGGGCTGGGAAGGTGGCTCAGTGGTAGAGCGCTTGCCTTGCATGCTCGAGGCCCTGGGTTTGATTCCTCAGCACCACATAAACAAAAAGAAAAAAAGCCAGAAGTGGCGCTGTGGCTCAAGTGGTAGAGCGCTAGCGTTGAGCTGAAGAGCTGAGGGACAGTGCCCAGGCCCA
>NW_012267368.1:1678713-1745771 GCF_000151885.1 Dipodomys ordii
ATATAAAACAATTCAAAAAAGACTCGCACAAAATGTGCAAGCCTTACCTAGCTACTCAGGATGTTGAGATAGGAGGATCACAGCCTGGGCAAGGAAGTTCATGAGACTCTTACCTCCAATTAACCACCAAAAAGTTGGAAATAGAGATATAGTTCAAGTGGTAGAGTACCAGTCTTGAGTGAAAAATCTCAGGGACAGGACCCAGACCCTAAGTTCAAGCCCTAGGATGGGTGTTTGCACATACACACACACACACTTACACACTTACACACACACACACTCACACTAAAGTTCTGTGAAAGATGTAAGCACATTTCTTTATGGATCTGCTCTGTGTTCTAGAAATCTGATTTGATGTAATTTCAGAGCAGGAAAAGACATCTTTTCATGTACCAAGAGGATTGTTTCTTTTTATTTTTATCTGTATTTACCAACTATAATACAATGGTCAAGCACTTGTTTTACTTCAGCCTTAGTCTCCTTAAAAATTAGAAAAATAAACTGGACATGGGTATCTTATGTGGTAATCCTAGCTACTCAGGAAGCTGAGATCTGAGGATCAAGGTTCGAAGTCAGCCCAGATAGGAAAGTCAGTGAGTTCATTATTTCCAATAAACAAATTTTAAAAAATCCAACAACAACAACAAGACACACACACAAGTGGCTCAAATAGTAGAGCACCAGCCTTGTGCAAAAAGAAGGTAAGGGTTAGTACTCAGGACATGAGTTTAAATTCCAGTATCGTGTACATGTGAATGCACACACACACACACACACACACACACACTTAGGAAAGAAAGATCTCTTCTAATTCTTTGACATCATGATCTGATTATTTAAATTAAGTCAGAGAAGGATTGAATCCTGGTAACACCTGTCATCCCCAGGATGAGATAGATGTTAGAGGTAAGAGTTTTTGTATCTTTTCTTTTTTTCTTTTCCCTTTCCACTCTGAGGTTTCCTGAGTCCTTATTCATTTACTCCAGCAAGCTTAATTTAGAACTCGCTAGATTCAGAGACTCTAGGATTGGTTAAGAGACCCCTAAGTGCTCTTTAAGTGCCACCTTCTGTTTCCTGGGCAAGAGTGCGGGAACTGGCAGGACCTCACAGCCCAGCAGGGCAGCAGTGGTTGTGGGAGGAGCTGCTGCGAGGAGCTGCTGTTTCAGCCCCCCAAATTAGTGCCTGGGAGCTGGAAATGCCAGTGTTCTCTGCTCGGATGGTCCGGAACTGTAAATGACAGGAGGGAGAAGTTCATGAGGGAGAAAACTGCCGTCCCAAGGGACATTTGCCACAAGCCCATCACTGCCCACTGCCTCCCAAGGACTGGAATGTTCTCCTGTCCCTGTCCAGCTCACTACCCCACGATCAACCTTCTCCTGGCTACTGGTGTTATCACAGGAAACCACTTACACTCAGTAAGAACATCAGCACGGTCCTCCCCCACCCTGCCTCTTCCTCAGTCTTCATCTTTCCATGCAGCCCTGTCTCCCCTTCTTTCTCAGTATAATTCCTGTAATACCACATGCGGAGTAACAGTTCTCACACGTGGCTTGACATCTCAAGTATGGATAATGCCCCCACCACCACCATAAAACATACATTCTGAACCTTTAGTTGCTACATTGCCAGAGGAGAGGAGACAATTCTGAATAGCAACTGTCCTGTATCCCACACCCCAATAAGACTCCCAATGCACCCTACATTAGTCAGTAGAGACTCAGCCCTGAAAGACCCCACAAGACTTTCCCTAGGACATAGCACCTCACTGTCACGCTCTCAATGACTGACTAGGTGATGTGAAGGTGTAAACTTAAAAAACAATCTCTAAAACATATATACATACACCTATATATACACATATACATATATACATGTCTACACATATATATACATACACATATACACTCATACATATATGTATATATATATATATATGGTGTGTATAGATAGTATTGTTACTATTGATCATTTTTGCTAGAAGCTCAGTAGTAAGAATTTTTGCTAAAGGTACCTCCTCTTCAGAAGTAAAATTAATGTGACTCTTTTAATGAGATTCAAAATTGACACAATGGAGTCTGTCTGCAAAATAGCAGTCCATGGCTGCAGACATCAGGCCAGGAGCTGGTATAAATATGTAAGACACTGATAATATGATTGCTCAGCTACTGGAGTAAGTGAAGGCCTGGGTTATCTACATCAGGATAAACAAGATTAACCAGAAGCAGTGGTCCAGAAGGGGAACATGGGCTAACAGCAGTTAACTGACTTTTGGTGGTGTTGCTCTGAAGGAAAGAGAGTGACAAGGACAGTGAATGGGTCTGGCTGACACCTCTTCAAATTGTGTCTACATGGCAGCAAAGCCAAATATGCTATTCTGCTCTTCAGGTCATGTCTACACAGCAGCAAAGTTGAATATTCTATACTGACTTATAGATAATGAAGAGACATACCTCCTATCTGTAATCCTAGCTGCCCAGGAGGTTGAGATCTGAGGATTGTGGTTCAAAGGCAGCTTGGGCGGGAAAGTCCTTGAGATTCTTTTCTCCAATTAACTGGCAAAAACCTAGACGTGGAGCTTCAGCTCAAGTGTTAGAGTGCCAGCTTTGAGTGAAAAAGATAAGGGACAGTGCCCAGACCCTAGTACCAGCACAAGGAAGGAAGGAAGGAAGGAAGGAAGGAAGGCAGGTAGGCAGGCAGGCAGGGAGGGAGGGAGGGAGGGAGGGAGGGAGAGAGAGAGAGAGAGGGAGGGAGGGAGGGAGGGAGGGAGGGAAAAAAGAAAGAGACAGAAGGAAGGAGACAGGGAAGGAAGGAGGAAGGAAGAAAGAAGGAAGGAAGAAGGAAGGGAGGGAGGGAGGGAGGGAATGAAAGATGGTAAGCTTCTCAGCTATCCCTAGTCATACAAGGCTCCATCCAGCCACACCAAATTTCTCTTTCTTCACACCAGTGGACTATCCAGTGGCATTTGCAAGCAGGACCTTCTCAGTGTATGGTGAACTGTGACCCATTCTTCAAAAATGACTCAAATATTCTTGGTGATTTGTGAAGTTTACTTTCAACAGCCACCCCTAGACAGAGTTGTGAACTATTCATAAGAATGGTAAGTCCCACAATGTTTTTTTCCCCTCTGTGAGACCTAAACATGTGATATCTTCTTAGACCTTATTTCTACATCACCCTAGAACTGAAGGATAATCAGAGAAGTCATTTCTTAGTCACTTTTGTGGTGTAAGAACTTTGTGAGTGTCCAGTAGATAACAAAGAATGAGCTGAGAAAGCAGCTGAAGTGAAGTTGAAGATGAAGTTATAGATACACCGATGTGCAAAGTTCATTAGGGCTGAATTCTGAACTTCTCCCCAGAATACTAGATGATACAGAAGAGATGAGTAGGCCGTGTGTGTGTGTGTGTGTGTGTGTGTATGCTTCTAACATGAAATTTTGAGACTAGTATATTACATGTAATGGAAAGACCTTTCTACAATCATCTCAAAAATGAAGGCAAGCAAACCATCCCTGAAATGTCTCTGTGCTCAGAAAAGAAAAGATTTATTACCTAAAGACTCAGATAAGGGCTGATTTTCCCTTAGCGAATTCTGGGTTAATGCAAAACTCTCAGTTTCAGAAATAGAACATTTAGAAAGGAAAAGAGTAGTTCCTTTAAGTACAGCAATGATGAGTACCTCACACACATAAAAGAATCGTAACGTCTACTTTTCTGTCTTCGTAAAGAAGGCTTGCGCATGCTTCCACCCGCATAATTGCTGGCGAGGTACAAGAAGCAGCAGCTCTGACTCCACAGCTCTACCAAGGGCACGCTGCGACCTCACACATCCCAGGACCTGAGTTCTGTCCTCTCAGTGACTTCACACACGCTCAGCTGAAGTCTGAAATCACACTTTCTTAAGGAACGAAACCTAGGATGTTTCACAGCAGACAAAAATAAAACATCAAAAAGAGAAAAATAAAACATCTAGAAGGCGGAGGCCAACTGGATGTGTGTTCATGAACGCAGGACGTGAGGACTTCGTGTTTGCCTGTAGGAAGCAGGAATCAATTTGGTTCTCATTGTAATGATCTCTGTATTTTTGAGGTGCAAGAATCTGGGAATAGAACCCTGGCACCGAAGGAAAGAAAAAGAAAACAAAAAAAGAAGAAATCTAAAAGAAAGGAAGCCTGCAGCCCTGGCCCCCTGAATTCAGACTGACAGGAAGATTGTGAAGTCCCCACAGGCTGGCTGTCGCCCCCAGGGACCCGCCTTTGCTCTCTTCTTAGCTTGGCACTCATACAAGTCCAGCCACAGGACAGAGCTTGACAGACTTGAGGCCTTCTATTCAGAACAGCTCTAGGAAGACCCGCCGCGAAGACTGCTGGGTCATCAGAGGACAGGAGGAAGAGCAGGCTGGACAGCAATGACATGGTGTCCCTGACCGTTGTGGTGTACTCCAGACACCAAAGGGCACAAAAGGGCATTGATGGCCTCCTGGCACTATCTGAATGGGAGAAAGTCATGTTCAGGGCCAGGGAGGCAGCACGGCGTGACTGAGCGCCAGCATGAAAGCAGAAGGGGTGGGGCAGGAAGATTACTATTGCTGTGTTCCAGTCACACGGCCTCTACAATTGTGTCCTCCACACACAGGAGCGTGGGCAGCATCAGAAGGAGGAAAGAGGCACACGTGGACGTCAAGTTGCACTGGCAAAGACTGGGTGTGGGCAGACAAAGACAGGGAAAAATAATTGTAGGCTTACTTGGACAGTTGAGACCGATCTTTGGAAGTACTGGTGGATACTAAGTACAGCGGACACCAAGCTGTCTTTGCTTGTTTGTTTGTTTTCTGATGAATAGTAAGGGAAGAACTTCAGGCCTCGCTGAAATGTTATTATTAATGAACGGGGGCACAAAAGGCATGGCGTTCTGTGGGGGAAGTCCAGGACACGTGATTTCGGTTGAAGGGAATCGAAAAGCTTCCGGTTCCCAGCAGAAGCAGCTACAGCATCACACTTAGGAGGAGAGCTGGGAAAACAAGATAGCATTTTACCCTCCACAGAAAAATAATAGTGAAAGAAAGCCTTCATTGAGTACAGGTATAGAGGTGTCTTCAGTCAGGCTGCTAAGCAGCCGCTGACCAAGGCCAGAAGAAGGATAGGTGTTCATGGTGGTTAGAAGGGCAGAAAGTAGTATCTGTGTGGTACAGGACACTGGTGATTTCAGATCACTAAACCAAAAGCAACCTGGGTAACCTTGGAAGTTCAAGAATGATCATCCATTGCCCTGTCAGTCTGTGGCAAATAACAAGTTCAACAGGGTCAAATAAAAATATGTATTAAACGTCTACCATGTACAAGGTTACTACGGAGAATGAGGAAAGACAGGGAGCTGTGCACTTGACTGAGGTTTCTCCCTGCATTTGGAGAAATAAAGTCAAAATAATGGAAAAGGCAAAGGAACAAAGTTTCGCTCCCAACAGGGCCTCAAAGGAGCAGATGAGAACTGTCCCAGAATTGAATGGAGGGCAGGCTGGCCAGAGCCCAATGTGTTTCTTTGGAGTAATCACAGATGAAAATAGTTGAGCAGGACACCTCATTTTGAGGTGCAAGAATCTGGGAATAGAACCCTGACACCGAAGGAAAGAAAACAAAAAAGAAGAAATCAAAAGGAAAGGAAGCCTGCAGCCCTGGCCCCCTGAACTCAGACTGACAGGAAGATTGTGAAGTCCCCACAGGCTGGCTGTTGCCCGCCGGGAACCTGCCTCTGCTCTCTTCTTAGCTTGGCACTCATACAAGTCCAGCCACAGGACAGAGACCTTCAGAGATACTAAAGAGGAGGACCTGAGTAGCAGCTTGTGTGTGGCAGCGTGTGACTGAGAGGCCTTTGCAGGGATTTCGTATTTGAATTCTTAGCTCCATCCTGTATTTCCAGCAAAGTATTTATCCTCTCTAAACTCAGTTCATGAATAAGAATCCTCAGCACGAACTGTCAGGGAAGTTAAATAGTTAGTTAGTCAACCATGATATTCTTCCTCTCTGATCCAAACTGAGCCTCACAACACTTTTCAACACAGAAGCCAGGAACTAGAGACCCTTATTGAACATAATTGTTCGATATACCTTTCAATCTATAGATATTCAATATGTGTTTATCCAATATGCACATCTTCCATATGTATGTATTCTTTATATATATATAATATATATTCAATATATCGATGGAGTATTTTTAGTATTAATGACAAATTTCTGTAGACAGATTTTTATAACACTGCAACTTTTAAAGTGCTATCTGAACTCACACTCCCAAAAGTCTAAATTATATATTTGATCCACAGTTCTCAAATTCTGCTAGCTTGTACCATTATATCAAACCAATTACAGAGATTCTCCTAAGAACTCTGTTGCCTGTATGCAGTTGGATTCACAATGCGATTTCCTTTTACTTGTGTAAGTTGAAGAATGAGTTAGGCAGTTGTGAGACTAGGTTTGCTTGCTCTCTTATGCAGCATGTCGAGTGTTCTCAGCCTCAGAGCCTCCATCTTTCCTCTATACCAGGAGCTGGGGACCAATGTTGGTCCCCACTGCATTGTTGTTGTTATTGAACTCGGGGCCTCACACTTGCTAAGCCTGCTTGCTCAGGTGGTAAGCTACATCTTGAGCCATGCCTCCAGCCCTGCTTTTTACTGATTATTTTGGAAACAGTCTTACAGACTTTTCTGCCCAGACTGGCTTGGAACTACGATCCTCCAAGTTTCCACCTCCTGAGTAGCCTGGATTACAGGTGTGAGTTGCTAGAACTTGGCTCCCACAGTTGCTTTTGGTTCTTTCACCATTTAACTATGTTTATTTTTGTTTGTTTGGTTTGGTTCTTGTTTTTTTTTTTAATTCAGTGGGCCAAGTAAACCTAGGAAGGCACCAAACATCCAATAGGTGAAAGGAGTTTGCAGATGACTGAGGTTCCAGCGTGATAAGGCATCCCCTATCACTAATGTCCACCCATATGCCCTCCTTCATCATGCAGGAGTTCAAAGCCCCATAAACTCAGGTGGAGGCCACTGAGCTGGAGCCAGGAGACTTGTGGTGGAGAGCGCAGGCACAGCGGTCTTCCTCCCAGAGGCCAGCCGCTGCTGACCTAACTTCAGGGGTTCTCACACACAACGGGCCTCCCCGAGTGCTGAGCACTGGAGAGGCTACTCTGCTTCCGCAGCCTCAGCTGGGAATCCTCAATAATGCCATGAGCAAAGGAGCAAGGAATGTAGAAATAGTAGAGACTAAACATTCCCGCCTTCTGCGGTGCATGGGGCATACTTGCACCCCAGGAACACGGAGCCCAGAAGTGGGAGGACGCTGGGGGGGGCGGGGATGATGGGCCCCTCCAGACTGTGTAATGGGAAGATTACATGTTGTGTCCAG
This sequence comes from Dipodomys ordii, assembly GCF_000151885.1. Taxonomy (NCBI): domain Eukaryota; kingdom Metazoa; phylum Chordata; class Mammalia; order Rodentia; family Heteromyidae; genus Dipodomys; species Dipodomys ordii. The sequence continues at coordinate 1,686,113 of NW_012267368.1, forward strand.
CTTTGCGATGGAAGATATCCATGCCGATGAAGGAATCAGTCGCACATCATTATTTATCTCTTTTGATTCCCTAAAGTATAAATAATCAAAATGATACATAAATTTAATTGTGGGTGTCATGTAGTTATTTTTGAGGAAAGGCCACAAATCTGAGATCTAGTATTTAACAAACAACTCTGGCTACCTACTCAGACTAAACACATAGTGTGTTTGATAGGCTGTAATTATGTGTGTGTGTGTGTGTGTGTGTGTGTGTGTGTGTGTGTGTGTGTGTGTGTGTGTGTGCGCGCGCCTTTAGGGAAAGAACAAGCTACTACTATTCCCCTTAAAAATCACTTTAGGAAAAGTTTCCTTACTAAAATAAATTAAAATGTGGATTCTTGCTGAACTAAGGTGAAAGGTAGACAATCTATACTATTTGACTGGCAGGCCCAGGTATTAACTTGGTGCTATCGACTCCCCTCCAAAAGCTCCAGAAGGAGATAAACTCCTCCCTTTCTAACCAGGCTTTGTTTCTCTAAGGCCAGATCTTCACCTTCTGCCTCTGTATCTTCTTGCCGTCTTTAAAACTACACAGACTCATTAGACACTGGTGGCTCATACCTGTAATCTTAGCTATTCAGGAGGCTGAGATCCGACAATCACAGTTCAAAGCCAGCCTGGGCAGGAAAGTCCCTGAGACTCTTACCCCATCCAAAAGGAGGAAATGGAGCTATTGTTCAAGTGGGATAGCCCCCACCCTGAGTAAAAAAAAAGGATGGCTCCCAGGCCCTGACTTCATATACTTTGGTATAGCTCAAAGTGGTTTGTGTGTGCTTCCTTCCCATAGACCATTGAAGAGAGGTAAACTTGAGAACAAGGCAAGAAATTCAGTAATTTTTGTGCTACTGAAGGGCATTAGGTTTCATTTTACTCGCTGTTTATTTTACTGTATCTAGTAGCAATTCCTACAATTTCTTCAGTGTCACTGACCTGGCATGTTCTAAGGCATCATCTTTTTTTTTTCTTAATTCATATAGCTTCTACTTTCTTTGGCACATGTGAAACAGGCCACAAAGCAAATGGTATTATCATGCGGTTATACCGATTGCTTTGAGCTCAACCATACCCTGAGGGTGTCTCAGGGGCCCACACGGATCTCTAGAACAATCTGGAGAATGATCATCCATGCAGAGTTTATTTAACACACTGAGCAAACCAATGTAATTCCAAATTTAAGTGTCAAAAATAGGAATTTCCAAGTTGGTACCAGAAACCAAAAGCTTGTTTTTTTCAGAAGTGATAGAAGGTATGGTCACATACCACAAAGCAACATCCTTGTCAAGGACAGGCCACGTGGATAATGACAGTTCCCAGTCAGACCTTCATGGTACTGAAGGGTCCCTGCAGCCCCACGACCCCACAGGCACCACGCTATTCAGAATGACTCACAGCTGTGGTGCTACAGATGTGATCAAACCTTTAGTGTGCTGCCAGTCCTACAAAAGCATCGGGCATATAATCAATTATGGATGACATGTAGTTATTGATGACAAACAACTGTGACATATTACTCTACAGGTTTACTGAAAAATGCACTCTTAATACTATGAAGACCAGCCTCATAAATCTCCTTGACTGCACAGAGAAGCCACGTGTAATGATGGCCGCCATTGGCCAAGGTGAGGCCTATGGTCTGCAGGACACACACCATGACGAAATGCCGGCCAGTCAGATTCCAGTTCATGTCCTCATCACTAAGCAACATGTGGCCAGAAAAATCCATAAGATCTCAAGGTGTAGAAATGCTATTTCCTCAAAATAAAACCTGTCCCTTTACCTCACTTTCTGCCCGTCATTCTTAGTTGCTTGAATGTCTCAATGCTTCCAATCTCCCAAGTGTGAAATGGAAGGATAATTGCCAACATTTCATCGTGTCACGATCACAAGCTTTCATGGAGGGCATTGATGATTCATGAGTGTGGTTATTTACGATAGTTTGGAGATAAAAATACTACTGCATTTCTCTATCTTTGGATGCTCAGGCATTACAATGCTGCTTGATGTTTTCTCCCTGAAAGAATTTAAAAAATACACTTGATACTTGCAAGGCAAAATCTGAAGACACAAAAAGGTCAAGAGCCTTAAAATTAACACCTGCAACATTTTTATGAGAAGCAAAGTCTGAAGGTATTGCTTGGAATTTGTTTAATATGACTAACTTAGAATAATGGGACTGATGGTGAAAAGGTTGCAAGTTTAATATTTTGATGACTGAGTGGCATAAAGTATTACTCTTGACATGCTTTGACATTTTCCTTTATTGGAAATATTTTTAAGTAGCTAAAGAACAGAACCATTAGCAGAAAAAAAAACCCAACATTTAATTTTGAAGAATATTACTCTGGGTATCAGCTGTCATGGGGTGGGCCAGACTTCTCTGTGTGAATCCCTATAGCTGAAGGATGAGTTTGAATTTGAATGGAAGTTCACAGGTTTCACAAGCATTTTGCCTTCCTCTGCCATGAGCTTTGAGAAGACCTCTGATGGTGTTTACCCAGTGTTCAATGGGCCTCGTGATTTTGATTAAATGGACCTATTTTCTTCCTAATGCCTAATTCCTAAATCTACTCGTGGAAATAGTTCACAGAGAGTAGTAATAACGCCTGGTGTTTAAAAAGTAGAGAATAGTGAAGTTCTAATCAAAGTAGTGTCTTTGAGGGACACTGGTTTTCAAATGGAATCTTATTCTAGAAAGCTTGAAGAAACCGACAAAGATTTAGTTTTATATACTTTAATTCCACTTAAAAATAAATCCCCATGGGCTGGAAGGTGGCTCAGTGGTAGAGTGCTTGCATGAGGCCCTGTGTTTGATTCCTCAGCACCACATAAGCAGAAAAAGTGGGAAGTGGTGCTGTGGCTGAAGTGGTAGAGCACTAGCCTTGAGCTGAAGAGCTGAGGGACAGTGCCCAGGCTCAGAGTGCAGGCCCCACAACCGACAAAATAAATAAATAAAATAAAAATAAATCCCCTCCCTACTCACCTGACAAACCAATCCAACATACATCAGGCAACAACTGCCATAATAAAAAATAAAGATATACAATCTGGAAGCCATGCCAAATAGGTCCATATCACTGCCTGGGTCTTGGCTATATGCTCCTGAGCTGAGATTGACCCTGAACACAGGGCAACGGGCAGAGAGTCAGAGAGTAAGAATTTATATCCGTGTGTTTGTAGTGTTCGCATGTGGGCGTGGAGATGATATTATCTAAGCAGTTTAGAGTTGAACCAATTAGGAAGAAAGAGCTGTATGTCATGGAAAGCAATGGCCAGTAAACAATGGGAAAATACCTGTCTAAATGCAGCCACCTATGGAACCAAATGTTTTAGTATGTACTTGCTCTGTGCCTACTACAGTATTAGCCCTTGATCATTGGATCACTCATTTCACTCATTTCAACATCATCTTAGGCTGATTATAAGGATAAGAAAGGAGCCATTAATCACGACAGTGTTTCCTTGAAAGGAAAAGTGGCCAGTGGGCAGAATGCCCTTAGCTATAGAACCAGAAGAGTGTGAAGATCAGCCATCTCCCAGAGCTCCAGCAGTGTCTGATCTTCAACTACATCATAAAGGCTGAGGAGTCGGATCAAGAGTAACCTGTAGGTACGAACTCCAGGGGTTGTCTGAAAGCTGCCCCAGTGCTGAGAGAGATAATATCTTTTCTCTACTAGTGTCTGCAACTCCTGGTGCTCAGCTTCACCCTTCCATAAAGTGACAGCTGGAAGTACTATTTCACTTTTATAACTTTCAGAATATTGCTTGAAGTCAAGTCTCTGGGGTTTTGCCGGTGTTGGGGGTTTTTTTTGCACCTCTTTGTACTACACAGCAGGCCTGCCTTCTGCAAGCCAAAGCCAGATCTCGCCTGAGGGGCAAGTTCCAAAGGCTGACAAGGCCAGACTCTAGAAGAAGACATCTCTCTTCACCTCTCTTTTCTGTCTTGGCAGCAAGGAGTAGTTTCTCTGCAATATGACTTGAAATTGTGCCTAGCTTTTACTAAAGATAAGCAAGCTGCCAGCCCTGGACAAATTGGGAGGACACAAAATTCAAGAGCCCAAGAAGTGTTGGAGCCTTCTTATTTATCATGTATGTGTGTAGTTTGGGTAAGCAGTGAGTCCATCTAATCATATCTGGGCTTTACAGTGGACTGGGAGGGGAAGAGAACAAAGTACAAGAAACCCCTGAGGTTCATTGGTAGAATAAGAGAAGTGGTTAGACTTTCTAATAAAGAAAGTGAGACTACATACAAACAGCAAAGTAGCTTAGATCACTTCATAAATGTCAAAATAAAGATTTTAGCTGGGTGCTAGTGGCTTGTACTTATAATATTAGCTACTGAGGAGGCTGAAATCTGAAGATCGTGGTTCCAAGCCAGCTCTAACAGTTAAGTTGTAAAACTCTTATCCCCAATTAACCACCAAAAATCCAGAAGTGGAGCTGTGGCTTAAATAGTAGAGTCTTGGCACAAAAGATCAAAGACAGGGCCCAGGCCTTGAGTTCAAGCCCTAGGACCAGCAAAAATTAAAGAAATAAAAACCAAAAATAAATAAATATGATTTTATATTAATGTACATCAAAGTATGAAAGACTTTATTAAGATTTAAATGTAAGACAAATACATTGGCTTCTCTTCTGTTAAATTTATGTGTCCTTGATACTTACTCTAAAGTCTTGGACAATTACTCTAATTTTATACATAGTAAGTGTAAATTGCAGAAAGAATGATACAAAATGATATTCTAGAAAATCAAAAGCCCTAGTCCTGTAGCTCTCATTCCTTCCCATTCTTACCACCAGTAATGGATTTCACACCATCTCTGAGAAACTGCAAATCCTTCCTCTTCCACACTATTCACCTGTGCAAAAATCATCTGTACGCCATCACCTTACCAAAGACTACCACGGCTCTGCCAACTTCTTCACTTCAAAATAAAGCTCATAATCAAGTCTTCCCAGCCAGGCACCAGTGGCTCACACCTGTGATTCTAGCTACTTGGGAGGCTTAGATCTGAGGGTCCAGAGTTGAAGCCAGCCCCAAAGAAGAATCCAAGGTTCTTACCTTCAGTTAGCCACTGGAGACCAGAAGCGGAGCTGTGGCTCAGTTGGTAGAGCATTAGCCTTAAGCAAAAAAAACTAAAGGATTGTGCCCAGACATGAGTTCAAGCCCCAGTACTGGCACACACACACACACACACACACACACACACACACACGCACATGCGCGCACAACTTTCCAGACCCGTCAGCTATAAATTTATTCACCAAACTTTTATTGCATACCTAATGCATTTGCTAAGTGATGTGTAGCGATGGAGAGATGAAAGATGATTACATTGATTTTAAAATTAAATACGTGCATTTATCAGATAACAGAAATCCAGGGCAGGAAATACTATGTATAAGGGCATGGAGAATGCCAGAAAGAGAATTCGAACATGAGAATTAGAACTAGACAAATTTTGTATTATAGAAAGATTTTTAGCAATGTTCCATGGAGAATGGATTGAACAATACTGGGGTTCTTAGTAGAGCCTGGAAAATAAACAATGACAACGTAGAATATGGCATCCATGATAGAAGAAAGGAGCTTACTGTGTGCATGGCACTGCTTCTGGTGGTTCTGTGGTCTGCACTCAGGGCCTTGCACTTGCTCAGCAAGTGCTCTACCACCGAGCCACAGCTCCAGCACAACACTTCTCATAACGCTGTATTTTAGGACGAGTACCAAGATAAAGAGGCACATAGTAGTAATTATGCAATGGCAATGTGATTGTGTGTGTGTGTGTGTGTGTGTGTGTGTGTGTGTTTGTGTACTCACATGTGCTGGAGCTTGAACTCGGGGACTGCACACTGTCTCTTAACTTGTTCACTCAGGACTCTTACTCTACCACAGCTCCACTTCCACCTCTTTATTTTTTTCTGGTCTTGGGTCTTAAACTCAGGGCCTGGGTGCTGTCCCCGAGCCTCTTTGTGCTCAAGGCTAGTGCTCTACCACTTGAGCCACAATTCCAGGTCTGTCTTTTTCTGAGTAGTTTATTGGAGATAAGAGTCTCATGGACTTTTCTGCCCAGACTGGCTTGGAATTGCAATCTTCAGATCTCAGCCTCCTGAGTAGCTAGAATTATGGGTGTGAGCCACCAGTGCCCGGCTCACTTCCAGCATTTTGCTAGTTAACTGGAGTTAAGAGTCACACAGACTTTCCTGCCCAGACTGCCTTCAAACCTTGATCCTAGGATCTCAGCATCCTGATTAGCTAGGATTACAAGCATGAGTCACATCTAGCTAAGAATTTTGTATAAGAATTCTGTGACCTTTTCTCAATGGTTTCATTATAGTGTTAGGGTTAAAAATCAGAATACAGGGAGTTGAAGAATTCAAGACCAGTGTGCAGAAAACATGTACATAGAATATGCAGCTAGATTATGCTGAAGGAACAAAAACCTGTCAGAATTTAGTGACTTAACAGATCCTAGGTTTGTTTTCCATTGTGCTATATGTACAATGCACACCCCCAGGGACACTGTTTCTTATGACTGTGTAGTAGTCCCAGCCAGTACAGGTTCCATTCTGACAGCACATGCATTGACAATTGCTGCAATAAGACAAGGAAAGAGGTGCTGTACCTCACAATACCTCCCATGTCAATTCTCTTATTTGGCTCACTAATGGCAAGTCCTAGGATCCCGCAAGCAAAGAAGACCATTACCATGTGTCCAGAAAGAGGAGACATTGGACATTGGGAAGTCTTCCTGCAGGGAGTGTGTTATGATACTAGCTACTAAGTTTTTTTTTCTTTTATTATTTTCTTCTGCACATGGTTTGAAATGTAGAAACTTTTATTTTTAAGTTCAAGATCTAACACATTTATTGTTGTATTTATTGTTGAAAATATAAAAAATTCAGGATGGCATAAAGAAGCAAATTATATTACTTATAATCTTAATATCCTCCTGCTGTTTGTTTCAATACACATATGCAATTGAAGAAAATGGTATCATCTTATACATACATATGCATATTTTCTTTAGTTAGTATATCATATACATAGTAAAATACATATGTATGGGATATATAATAATAAGTGATGGTGAATAGTTTACACCACTGGGTGTAGAGTTCTGGAAAGGGTAAGTACCAATCAATAGACAACTAGAATTTACATAAACAAATTAGAAAAAAGCATATATCATGAATCTGTGATGCAGTGGTAGGCAAGATACTCAGTCTCTTAAGTGGTAAAGTAAAAAATTACAAACTGAGAAGGCGAAGGGGCTTTTATAACAGTCTGACTCACAGCTGCTAGACAGGCCTACATTGGTAGGCAAGGTTACAATTAAAGTAGGAACTTTTTTTTTTTTTGGTCCAGTCGTAGGGCCTGAACTCTGGGCCTGGGCGCTGTCCCTCAGCTCTTCACTAGCTACTAAGTTTTTAACTGGAGGATGTGGTTGGGTTTGTAAAATAGGACAATGGTCCTGGTAAGATACATTTGCTATTGTACGCCATTGCCAGCACTTTGCACATTCATTGTAGAAGCCACTCAGGAAACATTATCCCACCACTGAAGTCTGATAGTCCCATCAGAATATCCTTCTCCTTGCTGTGCTTCATGATTCTCAAGAGGTTGAGAATCATGTCACACATGAAGATGTGCCTTCATGAACCTAGGTGCCTCCTTGACTACAATTACATTTAGGGAAGTGTAGACTCCAACAGCCCCCCCCACCAATGTGGGAAAAGATACAATTCAAGAACACCAGTGGATGCCTGAACTGTACTGAACCTGTTTCTATAAACGACATTTTCTACAACATGTGTGTATACAAGTTTAATTTAGAACTGCAGAGAAGAAGAGATTGACAGCAACAGCTAACGAAGTAAAATAACAGTCACCACGGACAGTAAAAAGTTTTGTGAGTGTAGCATCTCTCTCTAAAGATAGCCTTTGTACTAAGCTTGTGGTGCTAGGAGCCAGGACAGCGCCGGTGGGATGAGGGGAAAGGAGAGATGGAAGCATTGTTATGCAGAGTTAGACTCCTCAGGAAGGGAAATTTGCACACCAGCATTGCAGTATGATGGCAGTCAATCTGATAATCCAGGAAGCTACTAAGTGACCAACAGGAGGGTGGTATAGACCATATGGACTTGCAATCTAAAGGAAAGATTCACATCCCAGGTGAGGTGTAAGATTTCATCACTGGATTCAAAACAATATATACCTTTAAACTTATGAATTGCTTATTTCTGGAATTTTCCACTCACTATCTTGTGACCATGGTGGGAGCACTACTGTATTTCCTCATGTTTCTCTTTTGTTTATGCCTTTTCCATTAACGCGTAATAGGCAAGAACATCTCTTACCTTTCCTTTCCCTCCTTGGAATAATCAGTTGTATGAAAGGTGCTTCATTACAGATATTGACTAGATTGACAACTGTTTCTCTGAGTTTCAAAGAAGAAACTTTAGCAAAAGTCTACTGGTTCCAACCACCCCAGAGCACAAAGAATCATTTATGCAATGATTTAGGTAGAAAATTGCAGGTTCTGGGGTTTTTTTCCATGCCTAAAAAAATGCCAGAAATGGAACAGCCATGGCCTAACTCTGCTAGAAACTCCACCCCTTGTTCTGGCAACAGGGTGGTGATTTTTTTTTTAAATTCTGCTTTCTGGGACTAGCCCAAACCTGTCAAAATTTTTACTTCAAAAATGTGCAGAAGCATGCATCCTATGTACACACCCTCAGTTTTATATGGGAAGAACTGATACGGAGAGGAGACGCCTAACTGAGCAAGCTGACAACAAGCTGTTTTTATCTTGAGAGATTTAACTCGGATTCACCTTCATTCTCTCGTCTGGTCCTGCAAGACCACACCATTCACATGCAGGGTATTTCTCTGCATTGGAAGCAGGGCCTCTACTGTACAACATAAGCAACTCAGTACCTCTACAGCCAATCAACAGCCTGAGCTTGACCAGCACCACCTGATCTGTAGAGCATCAGTATGCAAACACAGGACTCTGGAAATCAAGCAGGTGTATATTACTTTTTTTTTTAATTTTATTTTATTTTATTTGTGAACATACTGTACAGAGGGGTTACAATTGCATGGGCAGGATAATACGTACATTTCTTACCAAGCATTGCAGCCTCCTCCTTTGTTTACCCTTCCCATCCCTTCCCAGCCTCCCCCCTCCCCCCATCCCAATCCTTCTCCTTCCCCCCTCCCTCCCACCCCAGGTGTATATTACTTTGGGTAAGGATTTCCATGATGTTTATAGCTGAAAATGTAAGACTCAGTCATTACATTTGGGGGGCCAGGTGGAGTCACAGAAATCACCCACACACAGAATAAACACATAACCCAGACAAAGCGGACAAGTGTTTTTGAAGAAAAGGGAACATTTGTCAAGAAGGTTTAATGAGAAGATGAGTTATACAGGAAAGATGACGATTAGGAAAAGCTAAGGCCCTGCTATGTGGTTGTGTCCAGAAGACCAGCATCTGCTGTATCCAGCAAGGGTTGAGAGATTCTTCTCACTTGCATGGACAGGTAAGGAAAAGCAATTTGAGGCCTTGCTAATTTCCATTCTTGGTTCTGGGTAGCACAAATACTAGAGACGCCTTGTGGCCACGTTGTTATCCCAAGTGCTGATTTTGCTCTCAAGTGAGTTGACTGCACTTGGCGGTCATCAACTTATAGGTCAGCACAAATGTTTTTATAATGAGTCAGAAAAGAGGGCAAGCAGAGTTTGTCTTAGAAGTCAGAAATCCATTATAAAGAATAATAGCATACCATTTGTAAAAGAAAAAATGGAAAGACTTGGAAAAATTACATTAAGTGAAGTGAATGAGGCTCAGAGACACAAAGGACGTGTGTTTTCCCTTACGTGTAGAAGCTAGATTTAGCTTACCAACTCCTAAGCAAGTATGTTGGGTGGAATGCAAGTGCATACAGATGGATTCACTGAATATGGTAGATTCAAGGGAGAACTCAAATAGTGTGAGTCCTTAGAAGGGCACAAAGTTCAACCAAACACCAGGAAGTGGTACTAGAAAGGGATGGAGTGGGGTAAAGGGGAAGGAATAAGAAGGAAGAGAAGTGGGGGTGGGGGTAGAATTCAATGTATACCCTACAGAATGAAGAAGAGTGAGAGAACAGGGGGGTGGGGGAAGGATGGGTGAGAATGTTGAAAGGGGTGACGTTTATCAAGATGCGTTGTAGTCATAAACTGCTTTGTTAAATGGCAACTCCTTTATACACCTAAAGATGAAAAACAAATCAGAAATCTTGCTTTTTCTCAGCAACTTCACTGGGTGACTCGAGATAAATGGCCGAAGTTGATACTCTCAGCTCGTGCCTATATGAAGACTTAGCAGTGGTATGAGGTATTGTAACACAGGGCGCCCGCCACATGTACCAGGGACCAAGAGGCCTGGAACATGGAGTGCTTTCTCACACAATTCCACGAGCCTCTTCTCACTAAACTCATATTTCTTTTGGTCATCTTTCCACCATTCCCTCATTTTTTTTTCCATATGGTGTCATTTGGATATTTATAACATTGTTCATTGGCCGTACAAAATTAGCAATCGAGGGGAATGGCCCGGAGGCAGCTGGTGAAAGCATTGGTGTGTGTGCCAGCAAATGATTCTGCAGGCCTTCTACAACCCAACACTCACACAGACAACCTTTGTGCTCCTCACCCCTGTGCTAGAGGCTCCTGGAGTCCCACCCCACTGCTAAGCTCCCTGGACTAGTGAAAGGGGTGTTTGTCCCAGACCTACAGTCAGCATGCTGCTGAAGAGGAAGCACCATTCAGATTGAAGTGGGCTGCCTCACACGTGCGCTATTTCACATGGCTGATCATTACCGGTCAGCCTTAGAGTCAAGGGCATCAAGGGGACAGAAATGGAAATAGACCCAGAGTCACTTGGAGATTTGCATGTCTCCAACTCACCGAGAACCAAATTCCACAAGGCTTTGAAATTCGTCATGTCCCTATTGTATTTCTAACATTTTGCCATAGCAGCTTGAAGATGTCAAACCTTTTAAAGGAGAGGAGGGGTAATACAGTAGAAAATCTTTAGGAGACTGCAAGGAACACAAGCCTTCTATCAGAGAGGTGTCTACCCTCCACTGGACAGAAGGACACAAGGTTCAGTTATCATGGTCTATGGGCAAGAGATGTTTTCTGATTTCACTCTTCTGAGGCCCGTTGTCTTGACAACACTCCAAATTCCACCAACTGGTAAACCAGCCAACAACGCCTTCCTAAGAACTACTGTGACTAATAAAGCACTCAGACCCATTATTCAATTTGTCTTCTCCAGGACATATTTTGACTTTAGACACTAAAATACAAAAATAACCTGCCATAAACTCGGCCTGTCCTTATAAATGTGAGGCTACTTCTGCCAAAGCCAATGAAAGTCTGAGAAAAAACGTCATTAGAACAAGCCACATTCAACATCCCAAATCAATATTAGAACCACCAACACTCTACAACTTTGTTGTTCTCCATAAACTGACTCAAGAGTCTGTGCACCACTCCTACAATCTGAAATGGTGTAAAAGTCTATAACTTAAACATAGGTCCCATGGTTTCCCTTATTTCCAATAACTAGTATATGTCTGAGACAAGCAGAAATGGTCAGATAATATTAGGCAAAATGAACCCCAAGGTAAGGACTCAAATGTTTTTTTTTTCTTTCTTGCTATTGTTTCTAACATATTTATAAGATATTTCTTTGTTGCTTTGTATGTCCCTCCCCTATGGTATAACCCCTATTTTCACTGCATTTGATGTTGGCATAATTTGGGGAGGGGAAGGAAAAAACAAATTGTTTAAATAGGGATACAGGTGGACCCATTGCAACAATGAGATGTACAAGACGTTATGTTGAAAAACAAACTTTACAACTTTGGCATGGGGGGGGGAGATGGGGAGAATAGAGGGGAAGGGGGATGGGAGTGGGGGGAGATGGGAAGGGATGGTAAGGGGCAACAAAGGAGGAGGCAACAATGCTTGATAAGAAATGTACTCATCACCTTGCTCATGTAATCCTAACCCCTCTCCATGGTATTTTTACAATTAAAAAAAAAAAAAGAAACAGAAAGATCTATAATGTCAAGGTGCTACCAAGGGACACAAGTTTCACTCCAATTTTAAATTATCTGAAAATAATTGTTAGAAAACAGATGAGCTGATTGTTGTTTGTGACATCCAAATTACTTACTGTGATTAAGAATATAGAATACCTATTCTCTATTTAAAAAAAGAAAAGGCAAGTTTGCTGATTTATGGCAATGTGAAAAAATGCTTTTTATATTTGTCTTTTTAAATTTTTTGGAAATTAAAAAGCTAACCTTTTCACTATAAAAACATTGTGTATTGCAATAGAGTAGGTAGAATAAAGGCATTCAAAATATCTGTCCAGGTTGAAGCAATATACTGAGCAAATTAACAAGAGTTGAAAGGTTTACTATGAGCTAGAAACATTCTCATGAATAGTTTTGTTTATTTGTTCCAAGTTTTTCCAACACATGTATGAAAATAGCATCATAAAACCAGTTCAAAGTGTTTTAAAGATGGAGGGGATTTGGGACAAGAAAGACTGAATTTGATCAAAGTACATCATTTGCATGTATGGAAATATCACCAAAAAAGCCCTTTATACAATCAATATACACGAGTGAAAAGAGGGACAAAAAGTGTTTCATTTAATTCTCCCCACAAGATTCAAATGTGTGTTATTATCCTCATGCAACATCAGCAGAAGCCAAATCTTACAGAAATAGAAGGAAGTGCCCTCATTTTTCCTGTGAGCAATTGAGGATCCTTTCAGTGCATGCGCTGTGAATTAGCCAGGGGACTAAGTCTGTGTTTGTGTTTTCGGAGTGCCCTGTCCTTCTAAGCCCTCCTTGGAGACACCCTGGCTATGTTAGCCCCAGTGCTATGCTTCAGAATAGCTGAGTAAGTTTGCCTCTAGACATTAAGACTCAGACTTGCTTCTGTGAGTCATAAGCCTGAGAGAAGCAAAAGCGTGGAGCTGGCAGACTTGGTCCTTACCGCCTCCACCCTCTGCTCCCGGAGGCACTCTGAGGTCTTGCGCCATTTCCCAGCCTTTGGCTGAGACTCCACCTGATGTCCCACTAAAAAAACAGTCCTTCCAGGGCATCGCAGGACTGTCTCTGCGTCTGTACCACCCATAGATGGCTTTCGGGAAAATAAGCTCAGTAAAGACTACATCTGATAAGGTATTTTTGATAATTTAGATCAATGTATGTCACCACGCAAACACAAAAAATTTTAAAATAAGCTTGTGGTTAATTCAATGGAGAGGGAAGAAAGAATACAGTATAGAAAGGCAGGAGAATGCCTTACATCTAGTCTCTAACATCTAAGAGTATTATGAGAATTATTAGAGGTAACGTAGGTAAAACACATAGTAGTGACTCAATGGGTTGGGGTTATTACTATTATGTAGAAGGGATGTGTTCAATCTTCCGGATAACCTTGAAAAGAATAAGGAAGAAATGAGCATTACCCCACACCTTTCAGAACTTATGTGTATATGCATGTGATCATATAAAAATATGTCCAACCGTTGATTTGTTTTTACATTACTCACAAACTTTTTAAACAGGTTGTTTACACAAATACATAATGACTACTAAGCATTCATCTGCAATATGGTTTCTAATAGTTGTCTTATGTTGAATCTTATAAATTGTATTTTTACTGACAAGCATGTAGCTGGGATTTAAATTTTGTCTTTAGTACACTGTCATTTGAGATACCAGTGAGTATCATCATATACATATTTCTGATTATTCTGCAAAGTTGCTGGGAAAAATAGAATGCATGGGTTCATTGCTTCTAACAAATATTGCATATTATTCTCAATCTACCATTTTTGCTATTGAAATAACTTAATTTACGCAGTCACAAGCCAAGTTTTATTATAAAAAGTCTATCAGGTTGGTAGACCTAAAATGTTGCCAAATTCTTAATTTATGCTACCTTTCTGAAATGTGAGTTTGAGTGTTTTTGGATATTTGTGGAACATTTATTTTCAATTTCAGAGGATCATTTGTTCATAAGCTTTTCTCATAATTTATTTGGTCTTTACCCATAATTCAAATGATTTGGAAGAGCCACTGTTTGAGCATGTAAATCTTTAGTCACCATGTTTATTGAAATATTTTTTCAGTTTATCGATTTTTAAAACTTTTTCTTAAAGTGCTTTTATCATTGGCATATTGAAAGACACTTTTCATTTATGACAACTTGTCAGCCTTGTCACTAAAAAAGAAATAACAAAACCTATACAAAGATAACCTTCAAAGGTGGTAGAAATAAAATAAGTGTATTTTAATTATAATAAAAGCAGTATTTTACTTTGGTGGGAATAGTAATTTCAAAGTGAGTGAAAACAAAACACTATATTCCAAATGTATAGGAGATAGCCATGAAAATACTATCTATTGGAAAATGATAGCAAAAAATACACTAGTTAAGGATATAGAGCTAGTAATCAATATTTATCATTGGTGTAGCAAAAAGTTAGAATCAGAGGCAATAAATAAAATCATTTTTAAAAGAAAAACAGAAAGAAACAGTTTATGTTTTCAAGGGAACAATGGACAAAACAGAATAGTCACAAAACTAGAAGTTAGAGAGTCATGATCAAACTAGACCAAACAAAACAATTCAAGATTTAAAGACAAACCAGTGGAGACACAATGTTATTGGAATATCAGAATTCATCGTTCAGTCTTTAACAGTTCAAATAAGTAAATAACAACAAATGAGAACTCCCATACAGATCTGAATAAGCTCACTGATAAAGTGTGAATAGAAACATACCAAACTGCAGCCACACAAATATATCTAGAACCATTAAGAACCACTAGGATATGATAAAAAGAATTATACTCACAATAGAACTGTAAAACGTGGGCTGGGAAGGTGGCTCAGTGGTAGAGCACTTGCCTTGCATGCCTGAGGCCCTGGGTTCGATTCCTCAGCACCACATAAGCAAAAAGAAAAAAACTGGAAGTGGCGCTGTGGCTCAGGTGGTAGAGCGCTAGCCTTGAGCTGAAGAGCTGAGGGGCAGCGCCCAGGCCCAGAGTTTAGGCCCCACAACCGCACCCCCCCCCAAAAAAAAAAGAACTATAAAAAGTATACTGTATGCAATCTGATTGCAAAGCAAGTACTGTAAAAAAATTTTTTTAATAAAGTATAAAACACAGAATAGGTGGAGACTCCTTTCAACTAGATGCTTTCTCAACTGGAAGCAAGGTTAAGCCCAAGATTTTAACTATTTTTAGTTCCTTGCAAGCTGTATTTGTCATAACTTTTCAACTCTGAACTTTGTGCCTCGAGTGGAATTTGCATAGATACCTAAAGGTTTTCATGACTGATAATGTGGATGGAGTGCACCCCCTTTGAGGAGGGGGCCTTGCTCTCCTTGAGTTCTTAAACACTTTGTCTCTTCCTCTCCATTATCTGTCTTAACTTTTCTTGTTCCCTCTTTCTCTCCCTTTCTTTTTCTCTCTCCCCTTCAACAGATAGATAGACAGACACACGGACAGACAGAAACAGAGGTAGAGAGACATTATCCCTCTTCAGTCAGCATGGCACCATGCTGAGTTTGCTGCTCTCCCCTGAAATGCAGTGCATTTCAAA
Organism: Dipodomys ordii; assembly: GCF_000151885.1. Classification (NCBI taxonomy): domain Eukaryota; kingdom Metazoa; phylum Chordata; class Mammalia; order Rodentia; family Heteromyidae; genus Dipodomys; species Dipodomys ordii. Next base: position 1,701,844 of record NW_012267368.1, read on the forward strand.
GCTGGGTCTGAGGACTGTGCAGTGCGCAGTGAGTGTGTGCAGTTGTCAGCCAGTGTCAGCCACGGAGTAGATGCTGGGGAAGCTCTGTTTCCTCACCCCAGGCTTTCACTGGGTATCACTTGCCCCCTAAGTCTGGTAAACAGCTGCATGACTGGTATCATCCGGGTTCTTCAGTGAGCCAGGTCCAGATGGGCTGGGGGTGATGACCAGGCCCTAAGTCCGCCGAACCCCATTCTTTACCAACACACAGCATCAGGCCCACTGTAGAGCACCTCCTCCCCCTTCGCACAGCATAGGTTCTCAAAAGATGCTGACACCTTCCAGGAAACAATAAAGAGTGTAATTTCTTGCCTTTAATTCAGCTTTATTAAATTCTAATAAATACCTGTCATCTTCAAAATATAGTGCTTTCCTTGGTTCAACTACCTGAGTAGAAAACGTGTCATGACCAAATGACTGCACATCTAATAACCAGAGGCCTGAGCCCAGCCAGCAGGGGCCGGAGGGAGGATTCTTGCTGAGGATCTGCCTGCGCCCCTGGCTTTGAACTCATGTCTGGGGAAGGCAGGGTTCTCCTGCACATGTGGCAGAATGCTTCCCTCATCTCATCACAATTCGAGATTGGAACGAGACAGCCGCAGAGCTGCCTGGGAGCCCAGAGAAATCTAATTCACCGAGGCTGGGTCTAAGAGGATCTGAAATCGGGGATTTGGCAACATAGTCAAATCTATTAAAATGTAAGAACATCTTTTCCTGTAAGCAGTAGGTGTGGCTGAAGCAATTAGCTTATTTCCACATAGTTTAAACATGAGTAACATTTTGACAATGTATTCATGATTACAAAATTACCAACTCATTGAAAATTCTTGTCGTTCATGCCCTCTTTCCACTGACTCTTTTGGTTTATTCTCTTACAATCTCTTTTATTTTTTTTAAAGTGAGAGCCACTGTTATGTTTGTTCACCCTTCTCCTCCAGTATCTTTCATCCAGGCCTCACTCCTCATCTCTCTGTTTGTAATGGTAGCAAATGATGATGGCTCGAGGAGAGAGATGGTGGTAGTTCAAAATTCTCCAGAGTTTAAAGTATGTGCAGCTTTTCACTGCATCTTCAGAGAAGTGGAGAAGTGACAGGTAGACAAGCGAGTGGACTTTTGTCCTCACACAGACTCACACGCTTCGCTCACATTGTCTAAGGTTCCTGGCCTTTCATTCTTGCAGAAAAAAAAATTTCCAGGAAAGCAAAATGTCACTGAAATACTGTCCCCAGAGTAACCCATGCGTGCTTGTTGGCAGGGGTGGGGGTGGGGGACCTATCTTATTGATTCAATGACTTTGACTCTTAGTACTTAACACTTGCTAAGTCTGTGCTGGGTGCCCAGACCAAGCTAAACGATTTACGTGAATCGTCTCACATGGCATAGATGATATTGTTGTTTCTAGTTCACATCATAGAGCGATTCTAACACTGCACTGTAATGGAAGTTAGGTGAGTGTGTGGTCCTGTGTAAGCTCAGTGGTTTTTAATCATCCTTGGTTCCACTGGGAATAGTGCAGCAGGTTCATTATCGGGAGAAGCAACCTCACCTGTAATAATTGTGTGTTCTGCAGTTGGACTTGTTCCTGTCGGGTGCCATCCCTTATCTGCGTGAAATGGCTTGGTGGCGTTTGTTCCAGAGAACCACTTGCGAAAGTCTCCACATTCCTCTCTTGCTTTCTGGCACAACACACTGCCATTGTTCAGAACACGATTTCTGCTCATGTCTGCCACCCACCGCTTAATGCCCTTCCCAGTCTTAACCAAGCATGGATCACAAGCTCTGTCCACAATTGTGACAGTGTGACCAGCATGGATTTCTTTCTTCCTCATAATTTCACCAACAGACGATTCATTCTTATCACAGACCTTAATAGCTGCCATATATGATTTGTTTTTCTTTCCTTACTAAGAGAAAAAGTTTCACCTTTTTAATTTGAAGGAAGAATTTTCTCTTTAGCATATCTGAAATTTCTCTTTACCATATCTGAATCATCACCAGCATCTATTACTTTTACTCTTGGATCATTATTAAGTAAAATAAGTATTGCTAGAATACAAACACTGCAGTTCTTCTAGAGTTGATCTGATAGCCAAGATGACTCCTGAGATGTAGCAAGCAATCAGTATACACAGCACAAACACACCTAATGCAGGATCATGTGTACTCAGCATGGACATGCCAAATACAGGATCGTTTATACATAGCATGGACATGCTGCATACAGGATCATTTATACACAGCACAGACACACTGAATACAGGATCATTTATACACAGCACGGACACACTGAATACAGGATCATTTATACACAGCACGGACACACTGAATACAGGATCATTTATACACAGCACAGACACACTGAATACAGGATCATTTATATACAGCATGCACACGCCAAATACAGGATCATTTATACACAGCACGAGCATGCTGCACACAGGATTGGGGAGGCAGGGAATTGCTACAAGAATGTCACTCTTCCAAATGAACCAAATTATTCAATACTCATGAACTATTTCAGAATGACCATGAGTGACTGAGACCATAAAAAGAAAAATGGACAGTTCTGGGGAGAGGATCCTCTCTACATCATTTTTGGGATGATGAAATTCTAGGAAGGGAGGCTAGAATAGTGGAGCTAAGGACTAGTGTGAGCACAGGGACTGGAGAGGACTGAGCGAGGTGACGGAAGGCAGTCTGAGAGGCCCTCGTTGTGGAAACGCTCCACGTCTTCAGCGCACTGGTATCCGTGTGTTGGTGCGAGGTGATCCTCTTCTTCTGTGACATTTTATCACTGGGGAAACTGGGGTTAAATGTGGAGACTGGAGTAAATGCATGGGGTATCTGCACAGATTACTTTTCATGTGAACCTATACTTTTCACAAAACATTTTAATTAAATACAATTCCCAGAAGCCACCAAAATAAAAACACTTTATTGACAATATACATATGTTTAACTGGGAATGGGGGCATATACTTGTAATTCCTGTACTTGGGAGGCTGAAGCTGGAAGGTTACAACTCAGAGGACAGCAAGGGCTACATAATGAACCCCTGCCTCTAAACACAATTCACACATACATATATGTGTGTTTATAAAATAGGTGTTTATAGGTATGTGTACACACACTATATGCATGTATACAAGCACACATCTATTGTATGTGTACATATATACTTACATATATATACACTTACATAAATATGTATATATGTATAAATAGACATGTGTATACCTATGTGTATATATGTATACATATATATGTAAATGTGTATATATGTATATACATATATATATGAAAGTGAGTTCCACTTCTACTATGTGATATCCCTTAACAGATATTTGGAAACAGAAAAATTGATTACAAAGATTATTTTATTTATTTTTAGGCATTAGGACAGGGATTGAACTAGGATTTTTTTTATTACTGTTTCCTTTGCTTTTCACGGCAGTCTCTCTATGTAATTCAAACTGGCCTGGAACTCACCACGAACCCAGGCTGCACTCACCATGAACTCAGAATGCTGCTGTTCCAGTCTCTTAAGGTGCCGGCATTACAGGCGTATGCCACCATACCTGGTTTTAATTTGGATATATCTTTGAAGGAAAATAATACTGTAGCGGAAGACTATGTCTGTCCTGAATCCAGGTATAGGAGGAGCTAAAGGTTATGTCATGTGTAATCATCATTGTTCATGGCAGGTTTCAACCTAAAGGTTTATCAGTAACATTTCTAACCATCTAGGAATTCTAGAGACAAGAACTTTCCAGAATGCTCCCATGCTAGTTTCACTGATACCGTGGTCCTTAAAATCTGTTGAATAACACAGGATTATCTCTGGCTGTGACACGTGAACTGGCTGACTGGTGATGGAGTTGGTTGCTCATCTGATGCCTCACAATTAGCATTTGCTGGCCCACAAACGCATTACGCAGTTCATTGCCCGGGAAAATGCTGCCATTGTTTGAGTTACAGGATTAAAAGCATTACAGCCTAATCCCTTTGGTGCATGCAGGCCATTTTGAAATTGAATGTTTGCCTATTAAATCTCCTACTGCGAGCCAGCCCCCTGACGCTGCGGGAGAGCCACCAAGCCGTCTTGAGTAATTACAGAATTTCTACCCTTTTGCTTCTCTGAGTCTCTCTAAACTGCCTAATAACCAAAAGTCCTTAAATAAATCTATGGGGTTAATCAATGTTTCATGTAGTGTAGAATAAGAGACTTCAAAGCTTCTGGACAGAAAGAGAGAGGGAAAGAGAAGATGAAGGAAGACAGCCTTTAAGAATTCATATGTATTAAGAGTTCAAGGCATAACAATTCTCAAACAAACTAAGAAACTAACCCATAGTAGAAAGTCAAGACACACTTGGTTTATTATAGTTCTTCTGATAGTGAGCAGGACTTATAGATTTGATTATGCACTTAATTCTAAAGCCATATGCTACTGTCAGATTTGTTGTTTCCAATGTACAGAGACTGAAGCATCACAAACTGTCAGAAAGAGAGAGACCACACAGCAATAGGATGGGCTCTTCCCTACAGGCTCATCATAGAGCTAACAGAGGGGCCTCCCGCAATCTCTCCTCTGCTAGACAGAGCTGTAGAGAAATTTACACCCAAAGAACCTATCTGGTGCAGAAAAATGAATGCCATCCTTCTCTCCACCTAAGATGTGACAAAAGCAAAATGGAAAGGATCAGAGAGATGAAAAGTTCAAGCTCCTTAAACAATCTTTTTTTCATATTAATTGTACAAAGTGTTTTATTGTAGTCTTTCCATGTATGCACATGTACTTCAAATTCACCCTCACTGCTGCTCACATTTGTTTTCCCCTCCTCCTCCCCTGCTCTGGTCCTATCACATTCCATTATGCGTATGTTCTATTCATGCATATATACATAGGAGTTGATTATGTTTATATATACATGTGTGTGCTCATCACTTTCTCCTTACCTGCTTCTTTAATGTGTATATGTTCGTTGCTTCTCAGTGGTTTCCATTTTATAATCATGACATATGGTTCTTTGCTCTTTTTTTTAACATTTAAAGTCCACATATGAGAGAAAATATGCAAAGTCTTTCTGAGCTTGGCTTATCTCACTCAACATGACAATGTCTGGTTCCAGCCATTTTCCTACACATAGGATAATTCCATCCTTCTTGATAGCTGCATTAATTCTGTTGTGTATAGATAACCACATTTTTGTTATCCATGCAATGGCTGACTAATTGCAGACCCTCATGGAATGACCTGAGCTGATCCACAGCTTGGCTCTTATGACTAATGATGCAACACCATGGATGTGTGAGCATCTCTACTGCGTGCTGCCCTCAGTTCCTCTCGCTATATGCCCAGAGTGGAATAGCAGCAGCATACTGTAGCTTTCAGATTTAGGGAACTTGAAGCTACTACTAGATGAGAGGCCACAGTACAAACTTCCATAGTGCCAGCACTCATGTGCAGTCCTACTGACAATGTCTAAGGTTTTCTCTATCCCCGCAGCCTCTCCAAAAGGTTGTCTTACATATGGTGCAGGACCACACATTGTCTGCCCAGTGAATAATTAACAACAACAAAAAAAGCTGTGACATTAGAAGAATTCATACCGTAGGAAGACCACAGACAGAATGTGTGTTTCTATACTTAAACATCCCAACTTGGATTTATTATTTCTCATTGACAACTTGATTACTGCTTGGCATGAGAATCATTATTTTTGATTGGTTTATTTTTTATTGGTTTTTCTTGTATTAACTTATTTTCCTACCCTCTAAGATATTTTATTTCCTAAAGCCCCTTTACGGTCTTACTCTAACACATAACAATGTTGTGGGATGCATGATAGCTGTTGAAGGACAACAGAGACTAACGTAAAATAATCATAAAGTACCCACCACAGGGTCCTCAGAAATGAATTTAGCTAAGCAAAAGTGAGCTCTATTTTCCTGAATGCAGCAGCATATATAGCTCTTTGAGATTTCTCTGTGTGTTGTCACTTGTTAACCTAATTCAGATATTATTTGAATCTTGGCCTGCATATTTCCTGTCATACTCTTTTCTTGATTGAGAATTAAAATATTGTAAAACTTAGCTCTTTTGCTTTGCAAAGTGCATTCGCTTGGATATCATGGAACACTCATAGCTTTGATTTTCTTCCCATTTTTTTCCTGTAAAATGCTCTTTCTGTAGAGTACTTGCTGATTCTTGGTGCCGCATACAAATCAAATGGCATTGTATCTGCCCTCTCGTGACTGGCTCACTTCATCTAGCACGGTTTTGAGCTTCACTAACATATCATGTGCCAGAATTTTATTCCTTTTCAAGGCTGAATATTCCTCTGTCATGTGTGAATATCAAGTTTATCTGTTCATCTGTGGATGTACAGTTCAGTCATCCTCCCCTTTGAGCCATGATGATAATGCTGCTACTCTTTCATGTTGCTGAGAGAAAGCCACAGCAAGCTGCTGTTTTTTATGAAGCTGGGTGATCCTGTCACCCGTCACTGCATTCGAACCCCCAGGAGCATGTCCCATTGCCACAGGGACTACAGCGGATGCACAGTGTCCCCACTTGCAGCCATCTCAAAGCAGATTCTGCTCATTGGCGTGCTGTTCCCTGAGCAAGACACAGAAATCATCTGTGGAAAAGGAAGGAGAGGACACATCCCCCAGGGTTACTGCACATGCAAAACTGGTCCACCTGACTGCATGTACGGTGCCAAGTGCTAGCCACTTTCTGTCCTGCTGATGCAGCCACTGCCCCATGCACAGGAGAGCACCCTGGGGATGGTGCAGAGGAAACCCCAGCATGAGACTCCCACCCACCACCCACAGGTGGCTGCAACCAGGCCTCCTTGGGCTGTCTCTTGGTGGCATTGGCTTAGGAGGAGTTCACTCATCTTCTCTGTGTCTCCTCTCACTCAGAGCCACTGCCAGCCCTAGGAGTGTGTTTTTCAATCTTTTCATCATGAAGTGAAAAGAGCTGGCCTGCAAAAATGTTCCTAGTCCACGTGCTCCTGTGCACACAGAGCAAGAAGCACTTTTCCCAACTCCACACAGCACCGAACTTCGTGGAGGAACATAGGGACCCCACTGACCCAGCCCCAACTTAATCCAGAAGCCCCTTCAAATTCATCCATGAGTAATTGTTTTATACCTGTGTGTAACCAATACTTCACTCCAGTGGTCCTGATCAGAACGAGGTGCTCTAAACAAGATTGGACAGCCTTTCTTCTTACTTTACATATGTATTTAGCAGGTAAAAGAATTTGTATCTGCCAGGCATCAGTGGCTCACACCTGTAATCCTAGCTACTCAAGAGGCTGTGATCTAAGGATCAAAGTTCAAAGCCAGCCCAGGCAGGAAAGTCCCTGAGACTCTTATCTCCAATAAACCACCAGAAAACCAGAAGTGGCACTGTGGCTCAAGTTGTAGAGCACTAAACTTGAGCTGAAAAGCTGAGGGACAGTGCTCAGGCCCAGAGCTCAAGCCCCATGATTGACCAAAAACAGAAAAAGAATTTGTATCTGGAGTCTTCAGGACAGGAAGGTATACCTATGTGCTATGATGTTTGGAAGTTTGGTGGAACGAGCCCACAAGAATTCTTAATTAAATCCAGCAGCAGCCCTCCGAAGAAGCCATGCTGAGGCAGACCCATCAATCATCTGAGCTCTGTGCCCGGACCTTGGGTGTCCCAGGTCACAGCACAACATCGCTCACAGCTAAGGTATTTTGAGAAAGATGGGAGAATTCTCTAATGCTCTGGGGACTCCAAGAGTGCTGATGCTTAGAAAATGCTCTGATGTTCTGTATGTGCCAGTGGGTGACAAAATAAAGTCTCGCCAAGAATGTGGTTACGTTTTAGTACCTGGATGGCTCGACCTGTGAACTAGCACTAAATGCACAAGAGGCAGAGAAAGCCCACAGCGAAGGCTCTGCTGTCCCTTTGCATTCTGGGTACCCACCCATTCTGCAAATAATTAGCATCCCGAGCCTACAGAGAAAGTCACGTCAGATACATGTTGTGATGGATGATATCTCACAACCACTGGACAGTCATTTGTTATCAGATACTACTGTACACATTTTCCGTACGCTGCTTTTTTTATTCTTCCTAGCTAAGCTGTTATGCAAGTATGATCATTAGCCAGCTCTTACAGGTAAGAGACACAAGTAGTCAAGCAGAGAGTCAATGGCTCCAAAGTCCATGAATTCTACCAAAAAATATATATACTTACGATAAAGCAAGTGTTAGTCAGTGGTTTGCCAGTTGCACAATAGGGTGGAGAGAGAGATCAGATGTAGGTAATATTTAACAGGGAATTACACATAGACCTTAGACAAAGATGGTCTGACTGGAGGGGCCTTAGGGAGAAACCAGTGAATCCCGAGCCTCGACAAAGGCCTCGGGATGGAGCATCTGTGGCCAGGAGTGAAGAGTGAGCTGATAGACCATGGGAGGAGGCAGATCTTCCTCTCTCTTCCTCCCTACTCCTCTGCTTTTCTGTCCACTCACACAAGTGCCAGCTAAAGCCAGCAGACTGAAGCTTAGAAGAAATACTCAACAGATACATACTCAACAGATACATGTTGCTACTCTGGACTGCTCCTCCTCCCCCTGGAGTGTCTATGCTCTGTGAAGTAAGGGGAGCTGAAACCGTAAACTGTTCATGTAGAGGAAAAGATGGGGACTCATCCTCATCCCTGAATCCCACAGCACAGACAAACGGGAAGCAGGGAGCTGGAAGGACAGGACAGAGAAAATCAAAGAGGGCGAAGCTCATCCCCCCACCCACAGAGCAAAGGGCTGGTTTGCCCGGATCTAAGCTGGACTTTGCATAAGATCAGACTCTAGTAATGACATTCAGACACTGGATGGAATTTTCCCACGCTTGCTAATGTCACCCTGTGGTGATGAGCTTTATGTGTCAATCTGGCAAGCCACGGGCCCCAGATATCTGAACAAACATTATTCTAGATGATTCTAGAGGAGCATGTTTTACACAAGCTTGACACTTTTATGAGGACATTTTGAGTAAATCAGCTATGTGCTTATCCAATCAATTGAAGGCCTTAGGAAAAAATGACTTACTTCAGAGAAGCAAAGAATTCTTTTCTTTCAGTAGTACAAGCATTTGAACTTCAGTCTGAGGCTAAAGATTTTGGATTTGCCAAGCTATATTCTGTAAAATAAAATAAATATTTTTCTTTTTCTTCTCCCTCTCTATATCTATACACACATACATGCATATATACATATAATAAGCTGACAAGATTATGTTACACACACACACACACACACACACACACACTCCTCAGCTTGAACTAAAATCTACCTTAGGTACATTTTATTTCACCAATTCTAAGATTATACTTTCATATTTTTTCCGAATTATATGGTATTTAAATTGCCGAATGAGATGAAGGAGGGAGAAATTCAGTCATAATAATAACTACTACATATCCTGTGACACTAGGAAAATGGAGAGGAGGGATTGGGTTGGGAGGAAAAGGGAAGAATGCTGAAAGGGATGATATTGATCAAGATGTTATGGATCAAGAAAATGTGGTGTGTATACACACACACACACACACACACACACACACACACACACACACAATGGAATCCTATGCCTCCATCAGAAAGAATGACATTGCCCCAATTGATAGGAAATGGAAAGACTTGGAAAAAATTAATATATATTAAGTGAAGTAAGCCAGGCCCAAAGAAACATAGTTCCCATGGTTTCCCTTATCTGCAATAACTAGTATATGTCTGAGACAAGCAGAAAAGGTCAGATAAGTTGATGTTAGGCAAAATGAACCCCAAGATAAGGACTCAAATGGTTTTTCCTTCTTGCTATTGTTTCTAACATATTTATAGGGTGATTTTTTGTTGATTTGTATGTCTCTCCCCCACGGTATAACCCATTTTCACTGTATTTGATGTTGGTATAATTTGGGGAGGGGAAGGGAAAATACAATTGTTTAAATAGGGATACAGGTGGACCCACTACAACAAGAAATGTACAAGATGCTATGTCGAAAAACAAGCTTTACAACTTTGGTGTGGGGGGTGTAGTTGTGGAGATGGGAGGGCAGAGATGGTAAGAGAAAAACAAAGGAGGAGGCAACAATGCTTGATAAGAAATGTACTCATTACCTTGTTCGTGTAACTGTAATCCTTCTGTACGGTATTTTCACAATAAAAAAAACGTATTAATAAAATTTTAAAAAGATGCTGGGTTGTACTAATAAGCTGATTTGTTGAGTGGAAACCCTTTAATATAACTGTTTAAAGATAATAAAAATATAATTAAAAAATGAATTGCCATTGTTGTGAATAGAATGTGCTTATGCTTGTATTTGAAAGAACATCCGGCATCCCCAGGGGCTTCTTAATTTGGAGCATGCACTGGTTGGGTGTATGGCGCCAGTGGCTTGGAAGCAGCCACCATTTATGATTTGCATAAGCATGCTCTGTGAAGTTTTAAATAATTGTTTTCCATCACCCTGTCATTTGCTTGCTATCTGTAAGCTCTGTCCTTTCTAGGGGATGTGAAACAGGAACCTTATGAAAGAGATAGAACTCAAATGTTTTGAAGAGCAGGAAAAGAGAACAATATATTTTACCTCAAGTAGACCTCACTGCATTAGTGACACCCCATTTTCCTTTCACACAGGTTTGCAGCATTTTAGCCAATAATATCTATCCTCTTTATTCCATTTGCTGCCGGGAATTTGTTTCTCTACTTGGTGCATTTTTTTAAAAAAAGAACTGTAAAATTGGTCAATACTGCAACCTCATCTTGACATACCACTGGCTTGCACAAAACTGAGGCCTGGTGCCCACAACAATGACAACGGTCCATACACGCTCGCCACTGAGTGTGCACATTACAAGCTTCAATGCCAGCAAAAGCCCAGGGCCCAATGGAAATGGCTGAGTGATAGAGCACCAACTTCAGTGAAAAGAAGCCAAACAAGAGTGCAAGGCCTGGAATTCAAGCCCTGGTATTGGCACAGAACAAAGGTCAAATGGCCAGGGAATTCTTCTAAATGTAAATGCTCAGGTTCATCAGAAGCAATAATACATTTGTCTCTCTTTTGTCTTTTTACTTACTATATCATTTTTTATATTTTAGATGTATGTGTGAGACAGAGAGAGGGAAAGAGAGAAAAGTCTGGCAAATGAGACACTTCTATATTGTGGTCACCCTGTAGATGGTTCAGTAACAATCAGTGCCACTGGTTTGAAATCTGGTCTGCCAAATGCAGGCTATGTAATCAAAACCTTTATAATCTTGACTTGGGCTGGATACCAGTGGCTCACGCCTGTAATCCTAGTTACTCAGGAGGCTGAGATCTGAAGATCACAGCCCAAAGCCAGCCCAGGCAAGAAAGTCCGTGAGACTCTTATCTCCAATAAACCAATAGAAAACCAGAAATGGCATGTGGCTCAAATGGTAGAGTGCTCGCCTTGAGCTGAAGAGCTGAGGGACAGTGCCCAGGCCCAAAGTTCAAGCCCCATGACCAACCAAAAAAAATTCTTTGCTTTGAAAATGGACATTAGTATGCCTACACAGAAGAGTTTGAGGAGGCTTGAAGGGAGATTTTGAAAGAAACAGGCATTTAATATTGCCCTGGGGATGGTGGCTGTCATGGATTGGTGTCCTTTCCAGACAGAGCACTAGACATCATGCTTTGTACTCAGGAGTGTTCACTTAATGAATCACAAATAAATGTCATCACAAAAAAATACATACTATTTTTAGCTTTCTATACAACATGCAATATATTTTATGGCTTGCCTGTTGCCAGTACAGGGTAAAGAATCATTCATCAGATGACGCATTTAAACCAAATATTCAGTACTTTCAACTGACAAGCCAACAATACCATTGGGTTGTTTCACTTCAAATATCAAATACTACAAACAAACAAAACTACAGATACTTCCAATGTACCATAATATTTAAATCCAATTTATTTATGCCATGCTTAGTTTGAACTTTTATATAGGAAATAACATGCTCATTTCTAGTTTTTTGGGATGTGTGGTGTGTGTGTGTGTGTGTGTGTTGTGTACACACACCAGTACTGAGACTTGAACTCAGGGCCTGGGTGATAATCCTCCGCATTTTTTGCTCAAGGCTGGTGCTCCATCACCTGAGACACAGCTCCACCGCTGGCCTTTAGTGGTTAATTAAAGATAAAAGTTTATGGTTAAAGGCATGAGCCATTGGCACTCAGTTTTTGTTTCTCGTTTTTAAGGGGTCAAATCACAAGCGTCTTCATATCCAGACTGTCTCCTTGCTCACGTCTTTCTTTCCTTCCCTTTCCCAGTCTTCTCTGCTGCACACCATATGTTTATGGAAGATCCCTGTGGGAATCATCCAGCAAGGAAACGAACTCTGCATGACACATTTCTTTAAGCCACATCTGAAACGAATTGGAAGATTAAAAAGGCTGCATAATAGCATCAGTCGGCATGAGTGCTATTCTTGCTGAAAGAGGACCGGCTGCCAGAGCCCTCAGTAACACGCTGTCCCGGGACGACCAATTCCAGCAGCCACACGTATCTCTTCTCATGAAATGCTGGCAGCCATTGTATTCTTGATGATCATACGTAACTCGGTAATTCTTCACCAGATTAACAATGCACCAGATTGTGGTAGCATGATGTTAGAGAATCACAAGTATCTAGAAGAAAATATTAACATCGAGTCTCAGGGTGAGTGGGAAGAATGAAACAGACAGAGAAGAGAATGCATGGAAGCAAAAGAGGAAAGAAGAAACAAACGGAAGGGAAGGAAGGAGGGAGGGAGGGAGGAAGGGAGGAAGGGAGGAAGGGAGGAAGGGAGGAAGGGAGGAAGGGAGGAAGGAAGGAAGGAAGGAAGGCAGGCAGGCAAGCTGGTTTTTAGGGTTAGATAAGCTCAAAAGCTGGAATCAAATTTCAACTCTGATCTGTTGAAATTACAACAAATCTAAAATCCAAATAGGTGCTTCATTGATTCAATGGAACCATTTAACCAACAATGTCAGGAGATATTTTAAATGATGGAGTTCTATCATTGAACAAAACAGAAATCAATCAATGTTTAAAGATTATAATCCAGTAGGGAAAGATACAATAATTAATATTATCAATTAATAAATTCTATAGTACGCTGAAGAGGAAGAAAAATGCCATCTAAGAACTAAATATCAGGACTGCAAGTGCCACATCTAGAAGCTTCCATCTAAATGGTGTCATCTTAACACGGGAGCCACTTAACTATCTGCAATTCAACAGAAAATGGAATGATCACAGAGGCAAAAAGCAACCATTTTGTAATATAACATGCAAAGAATTTTATGAAAGTATAAAGAAAGACCTAGTCCTATTTTTTGTTGAACTTAAAATGAGCGCTGTGCGTGTAACTCCAGAGGAAGTACTGGAAACATCTCAAGTACTGTTTGTCATGTGTCTCTAATAAAGCACTATAGTGCTGAGACAAAGCATGCAGGCCTGTGGCCCTGGCTGCCAGGATCAGAGTCCATCACAAGCAGCTTAAGCAGCTCAGGCCCCATGTGACTGATGCTGGATTCCTGTTTTCGGGGATGGAACACTGAGCTTGAAAGCACGTTTATGACTAAACAATCGTGAGTCAGCCCTGGGACTCGTGAGCATGTGTCCTGGGAAGTGTACAATGATTTCATCCTATGCAGCTCTGGCTGATGTGAAAGGTAAATTATCCCACCAAGTCCCACAACTCGGCTTTCTCTCCACGATTCTCCTCTTCCTGTCCTGTTACCCAGTGAGGCCCCAAGAGAGCTGAGGATGAGCAAAGCCTCCCAGCCAATAGTGTGCAGATGTGGCCTGCTGTTGAGCTTCCTAGTAATGGAATTCAGGAAAAGACTATGTGCTTCTCAAGAAGGTAGTGTCCCAAGTATTATTATCATTTTTATTTCTCTCAGAAAAAGGCCCTTTAGGTCCGCACTTTGCAAGAAAATGGAAACACCTTCATAGTTCGTCCTCTATCTCTTCTCATTCTAGAAGTTTTTTGTTTTGTTTTGTTTTGTCAGTCCTGGCCCTGAACTCTGGGCCTGGGCACTGTCCCTCAGCTCCTCAGCTCAAGGCTAGCACTCTACCACTTGAGTCACAGAGCCACTACTGACCTTTTCTGCTTCTGTGGTGCTGAGGAATTGAATCCAGGGTCTCACAGATGCAAGGCAAACACTCTACCACTGAGCCACCTTCCCAGCCCCCTCACTCTAGAAGTCTTAAGAACATGAATAACAATGCATTTGTGCTTCAGCAAATTAACTCAGATGACACTGACAAAGCAATAATAGTAACCCCCACAATAGAAGCAAAGATAATCCTCTTAATTTTGAAATTCAAGATGAAATTGGGAAAATCATCAGGAGCGTGTGTGTGTGTGTGTGTGTGTGTGTGTGTGTGTGTGTGTGCGTGCGTGCGTGTGTGTGTGTGTGTGTGTACCAGTAGTGGAGCTTCAACTCAGAAATTCTAGCTCTCATTTGGCTCTTCAGCTCAAGGCTAGGCCTCTAACACTGGAGCCACAGCTCTATTTGTAGCTTTTTGCTAGCTAATTGGAGATAACAGTCTCCAACATTAATCTACGTGGGCTGGCTTCGAACCTTTATCCTCAGATCTCAGCCTCCCAAATAGCTAGGATTACAGGCAACAATCATCAGTGCCGAGTGGCTCTTAAAGTTACCCTGTAACATCCATTTGAAACTGTGACCAAGAAAATGTAGCCAAGTATTTATCTTCCATTATTTAATCCTTTTGAAAATTTTCCAAGTTACAACAGACTAAACTTCACAGGATTTTGTGTTAATCAATGCTTCAACAAAACCCTGTTAAATGGGCTTCCTGGAAAAGTCTTTCAATTGTGTTACCATACCGTTTTCTCATAGAAGAGCTGGAGATAATGCACAGGGCTCGTTAGTCCATTTGACTACTTGGATTACTAGATCACACACTTGTGCACACATGTACACAAAGCAAGCATTAATTATCCAAGAGCAAAGACCATTGAATGTTCAAACTTCTTTTTCCCAAGTTCTTTAATTTATCTGCCTTTCATCTCATTAGTGAAAGATGTCAAGATTAAAAATCAAAAAAATGTGGCACCTATACACAATAGAACTTTAATAGGCATTAGGAAGAATAAGATTATGTCATTGATAGGGAAATGGATGGACCTAAAACAAATTATATTAAGTGAGATAAGTCAAATTCAGAGAGACAAATAGTGCATGTTTTCTCTCATATGCAGATGCCAGATCTAAAATATAGTGGGACTCTAGACATCCACACACAGTGAGACCAAAGGAGGATGCTCTTAGGGAAGGAACAAAAAGGCTCAATGTCTATGTGAATCTGATCATATAAAATAGTATTTATCAGGGCTGGGAAGGTGGCTCAGTGGTAGAGCGCTTGCCTTGCATGCATGAGGCTCTGGGTTTGATTCCTCAGCACCAGGTAAGCAGAAGAAAAAAAGCCGGAAGTGGCGCTGTGGCTCAAGTGGTAGAGCGCTAGCCTTGAGCTGAAGAACTGAGGGGCAGGGCCCAGGCCCAGAGTTCAGGCCCCACGACCAGACCCCCCCCCCAAAATAATAATATTTATCAAAATGAACTCCAGGAAATAGAAGCAAGTTTTTTTTGTTGCTGTTTTTGTTTTCTTTTATGGTTGTTCATTTATCAGTCTTTGGGAGGGTAAGGGGGGCACAGAAATGGAGGGACAAAGAGTAAACAAATGCAGCAATGGAACTCACTAGGCACTATGTGGAAAATGAGCTATACAACTTGTGGGTGGGGACAGGAGGGAAAACTGGGAGAGAACAAGGGAAGGGGTAACACTGTCCAAAGGAAATGTACTCACTACATGACTTGTGTAACTGTGACCCCTTGATACATCACCTTTATAATAACAATAATTGTTTTAAATCATCCCCCCACCAAATTTCCAGGAATTCAAAAATTAATAACAGGAGTTGTTTCCAGCCATGACCCTGAAACTTGATCTGGAATCTACACCAAGTCAGTCAAACTTGAGTTGGGGTTAATTTTAAAATTTTGTCCATCTTTCAGAAAGAGGACAGAAACCCGTGGATGATCTAAGCAGTAGCCTTTTTCAGTCTGAGAGAAAATAAAATGGCTTTAATACCACCACTGTGATTGCTCCCTGGCAGTCTCATTTCTCCATTGGATTACAGTAAGCTGCCCTACATACAGAGACTCTGAGTAACTAACCAGAGCTACAGAAGGAAACTTGAACCGGTGAGAAAGCTGGAGCTGTGTCTGTCCAGGAAACTAGTAGCACGGTGACATCAGCTGGGCTCCAGACATCGTGAGGACTTCCATTTGGCATCCAGGAATGATCTCAAGGTGTTAATTCTGATTTATGATACCACCTGTGTTTTGGATGCTGGTTACCTTAGGAATCAGCTTTAAGGTTACAGCTAAACCGTTCCCAAATTTACACTTCAGACACTCAAAAGCGACACCCTCCATCACAAGCCAAGGCAGTGAGAAATAATGGCTGCCATAATCTGAACAAATCTCGCTTTGTGTATTCAAAAAGTTTAGCCACAAATTCTAGCATGTATTTTAACAAGACTCCTGCTTAGGACAACATATTTTTATTAGATTATGTATTTTATATATTTAAACCTGTGTGTGTGTGTGTGTGTGTGTGTGAGAGAGAGAGAGAGAGAGAGAGAGAGTGTCCTGGTGCTTGTGCTCAGGGCCTGGGTTATCCCTGAGTTTTTTTTTGCTTAAGGCTAACACTTGATCATTTCCAGCTTTTTAGTGGTTAATTAGAGATAAGTCTCATGGACTTTCCTGTCCAGGCTGGCTTCAAACTTCAAACTACAATCCTCTGATCTCAGCCTCCAGAGTAGCTAGGATTATAGGATTATTGCTGGAAACATTTGTCATTTTACTGACAAACATGCATTCCCAAGAGTAATAAGACATGAATAAACTACATTTCTGTAAATATATTTTGCTTAAACTCTCCCTTTTATTTATACTTGTATAAATTTCGAGAAGTCTTTGACTTACGTTTTTCTTAGCTCTTTTGTGACCCAGAATTAAGCCATACACATGAAGCTTTCCTAGCATATCCATCTGCATTCCTAGCTATAAAAGAGGCTGAGATCCAGAGGATATCAATTTAAGGGCCCCTCTGATGAGAAAGGACTATTAGACTACATCTCTAAAATAACCAGTAAAAAGCAAGGCTGGCAGCATGGTTCAAGTGGTAGAGCAACAGTTTTATCGAGAAAGATGAGCAAGCATGAGGTCCTGAGGTCAAACCCTCAGTGCCACCATAATAATAATAATAATGCAGATGAAGCACACAAGTGAGATGATTATACAACAGAGAGAAGGAAAGAAAGAAGGAAGGAAGGAAGGAATGGAGGGAGGGAGGGAGAAAGGGAGGGAGGGAGAAAGGGAAGGAGGGAGAAAGCGAGGGAGGGAGGAAGAAGAGCCAACTCAAGATTTAATCCAAGTAAAAGTGCATTACTACTTGGCATGAGGCAGTTACTGACAACCTCAACTCCTCTTGCAATGTTATCGAAGGCAGCCGACTGCTGAGCTGCAAAGCTGGGAAAATAAGTTAGTCATTCCCTTTCATAGATGCACTGACACAGTCACTGGCATAAAATGCCAGGATTGTTAGCAAAGCCTGACCACGGGATTGCCCAAGTAACCGTCATCTGTATTACAGGCCCCGTTGTCTCCACTGTGGAGGAAGTGGACAACCAGGCGGGAGAACTGCAATCTATTATCTGTTACCACTAACAGCGCTGATGGGTTGAGACACTGGGAGAGAAAGAGGGCAGGGAGACCCCACCAGGAGACTCACACGATAAAAAGGACACTGCCTTTATCTCCCTCAAAATGACTCACTTAGAACTAGGGATAGAACTAGGGATATGTAAGGCAGGGAGCGGGGAGGGGGGAGAGAGAAAAAAAGATTCCACAGAAGAGCTTAAATGAGGTGGCAAGAGGTGATTTACACTCTTAGACCAGTGGACATAGAGCTACAGTAGTCTCCTGGTCCTGGAGATGGGGCTGTGAATCTCCCCCTCCCCCCCTCTCTCTCTCTTTCTCTCTCTCTCTCTCTCTCTCTCTCTCTCTCTCACACACACACACACACACACACACACACACACACACACGCCAGGTTCCTCTGCAGTTCATTCTGTAGAAGCTGGGTACTGGGTATCAAAGTCACACTTTCTAGTTACTAGAAAGCAATATATAAATAAAAGGAAAGCAAAAGCAACTAGCAATGTTCGTGTTGTTTTACTAATGCTAATCTGGCAGCCACGTATTTTCAAGACAGTAAAACAGTCCTTTTTATGTTTTTTTTATTTTAAATCTTAAGAGTTTGTAGCAGTTGGCTTTAATGCTTACGACATAAACTTTAAGAAAATCCTTTAACTGTGATAAACTTTTAAACTTTAAGGCCAAGCCCAATGCTCCTGGTTCATACCTATAATCCTAGCTACTCAGGAGGCTGAAATCTGAGGATCAAGGTTCAAAGCTAGCCCAGGCAGGAAAGTCCGTGAGACTCTTATCTCCAATTAACCACCAGAAAACCAGAAGTGGATCTGTGGCTCAAGTGGTACAGTGACAGTCTTGAGTTAAAGAGCTGAGGGACAACACATAAGTCCTGAGTTCAAATCCCAGTAATAGCACAAATAAACAAAACTCCCGTAATGCCTAGCTATCACTCAAAAGGTCTCCTTGCCTCTCTTCTGTGCTACCTTATCAAATGCCAGCTCCATGGCATGCCAGGGTTCATAACAAAGCTAACCAGAAAGATTGTAAGACTAAAGGGTCAGAAACATTCATTTTTATTTTTATTTATTCTTTTTTTGCCAGTCCTGAGGCTTGAATTCAAGGCCTGAGTATTGTCCCCAAGCTTTCAAATAATCTTAAAATCAGTCAGCAAAACTGTCAGAAGAAAGGTATTGGATAAGCATGGGTTTCAAACTTTTGGTTGTTTAGAATCTCTTTCATTTGTTATGTTTATTTTTTTACACTAGCTAGTATAATAATATTACTTTAAAATAATTAAACAGGCATTGTTTACATTTCTAATTGTTCCACAAAAAAATCCTAGGTGTTTTTATATAGGTTTTATTTATTTATTTACCTTTAAGTAGGTCTTCAAAAGAGCTGTCATTCAACAAAGCAGTTATGAATACATCTTGGCCAATTGTCACTCTTTTCAATATTCTCACCCACCCCTTCCCTCACTTTTCTTAATTTTGTACAGGATTCTCCCCTCTTCCTTTAGACTATAGAATCATGACACATATATTTCTTGAAAGAAATTGAGAGAGAAAAGTATTAAATGTAAAATTTGGTGGCACTACTTTACTACAAATTAGAAGTTAAATAGAGGCAGATATTAGATTGTAAAAGTACTAGACATTGATTAGAAATAGGATAGTGTGCCATTGAACATATTTAGATTGGACCCTAAGACATGCATAGATGACTCCGGCTGTTAGCATATCCTTATTTTCTTTCTTTTTTACTACTATTGAATAATTTTATATTATGAGGGTTTCACTGTGATATTTCTATACATGCAAGTAATATATTTGAATGATTTGATCCCTACCATCTATCTTCTTTATTGTCTTTCTTCCCCCTCTTCAACAAATTTAATGGATTTTGTTATTCTGTGTTCATATATGTAACATGCACATGATGTCTTTTGATGGTATTCACCCCTACTCTCTCCTTTTACTCTCCCCTTCCCACTCATCACCACCCCTAAGAATCCCCTTTATAAATGTGTGTGCATGCCTTCTAAAGAAGTATGGGAATGTGTCTTCAAAAAGCTGTCTTCCATTAGATTCCAAAATGAGTCCACAACACATAATAAAGCTTCAAAAATATTCATCCAGAGGGAGGGCATGTCTTACACAATTCAAGGTTATTTTCATTTCCAGTAATGAGTAAATGCTTTGCTTTTTTATGGTTTATTTCCCCCTCAATTTAAGGCTGTTACACTTACTCAACTAGTAAGACATTATCTCAACCTTTTGTAATACTTGGTCTATGCCCTCATTGCAAAATGCTAATCCTGTTATCATCCCTTGCTGCGAAGAGGAAAAGGATGAAGTACCCAGAGGAACAAAAACTACTCAAAGATGAAGAGAGAAGAATGGAGTCATCAGCTTGGTGAATCCATTTAAAAATCTCATAAAACTACATGCGAACTTTCTGATTCTGCCATCCATAAATGACACGGCAAATTCGCTCTGTGCACTAGGAGGAAATGTTCATTCCCTTCATATCAAGGGTTCTTTGGCAGTATGTTTAATGATTTTGATACTAAATGGCTAGTTGTCTTTAAACCATAGAGACTCCCTTCGCTTAAACAATTGGTTCAATCGGTTTTACATTTTCAAAGAAATCTTCTCAAAATTTAATTGCTTCTCTTCTGTTACTGCTGGGGAAAAGGAAGCAAAAGCCAGGGTATTTGTGAATATCCAAAATAGCATTTTTAGCTTCTCCACATTCCTATTCATCTGAAAGCTTCCTGGTTATGAGAGACAAAAAGAAGGTTTACAGAAATAGACAATCCAAAGTTTTCTATACAAACAACAGCAGAATCTGTCAGTGCAAAGAGAAATAAATGCACGTCCAGTGTCAATATGCATCTTGCAGATGCAAAAGAAAGTGTGATATTTTCTCTTTCTTTAAGCTTTTTAAAAATTAACTTTATATAAGAACAATACAAGAACTACTTTGAGGAAGCCAAAGACTTTGATAATGAAGACTTATATTTTTTATAAATGTTCTAATTAATTATGGTCAGGTTTTGAAATTTAACCCCAGATGACTAATTTGTAAGATATTATCTCAAATTTCAGTACCATTTGACCATTGTGTGAATTATGTCCAAGAAAATCATAAATGAACTCCAAAATCCAAAAGGAAAAGATAACACAGGAGGGAAAATAAAAGGCCTTTAGACACTCATGTGTGTGTGTGTGGGTGTGCTAGGGTTGAAGCCAGGACCTCCTGCATGCTGGCCCAGGACTCTGACTAGCTACATCCCCCAGCTAGAAATCTACTTTGTGATCAAATTTTTGGAAGCTGATTATTATTTTTGTAGAATATTGGGGTAAAAATACTCAATAGGAAATGTACTCATTACCTTACTCATGTAACTCTAACCCCTCTGTACAGTATCTATCTATACAATAAAAAATATATATAAAAGAGCCCTAAAAAAAGAATATTACCCCCCCAAATGTCTGAACTCCATTCTCCTGCTATTCTAACTTTGGTGATTTTTATCCTAAAAACCACATATCTAGCTTTAGTTCCAAACTTAGAATGTACTTGGGGACCAGACAACTCTGAGTTCAATCCCCAACTCCACCATCTTTGCAACTAAGTACAACAGATTCTCACTTAATGTTCCTAAGCCTTATTAGTATTGTTATGATGGAGTAGGCCTTGTCTCCTTTAATATTCTCGACAATACTCTCAATAATATTCTCTGACTGATTTAGAGTTTCAGTAAAGTTCAATTGAATAAATCACACCGAAGGTAGGCAGTATTTGGTGCAGAATGCCCATCTGACTATGGTTATCAAAATGCATCTACAGAAATGCTCTGCTCCTGCCTGGGTCTTCATTCGCCATATGCCAAGATGGATGTGCCTCATCTTCTCAGAGGTTGTCTTGGGTCCACATACACCACACACACACACACACACACACACACACACACACAGTCCCTCCAAGTTTTCAAACTCTCCTCTTATTTTTTTTGGTCTGTTGGTCATGGGGCTTGAACTCTGGGCCTGGGCTCTGTCCTCAGGCTCTTCAGCTCCTGGCTCTACCACTTGAGCCACAGTGCCACTTCCTGTTTTTTAGTGGTTTATTGGAGGTAAGAGTCTCATGGACTTGATCCTCAGATCTCAGCCTCCTGAGTAGCTAAGATTACATGTGTGAGCCATCAGCACTCAGCACTTGCTAATTTATTGTTGTGCGGCTTACAATATTGTAGATTTATGTTCAGGGTCCCAAATAAGAAATCAAATTACTTAAGGCCTAGCATTATCTTACATCTTTAATTATTCATGATGCATAACAGAATGTTTTGTTTTGTATGTGCTATATAATAGTAATTAGATTATTTTTCTAAGTCTGGAGAGAGAGAATGAGAAACAGAGAGAGAGAGAGAGAAGAGAAAGAACTAAAATAACTATATATATAATTCTATAAAACTCAGGCCTATAGCACTGAACTGTATAACTTGATCCCAGGATGTGAAGACTCTAGAACATGGCATGCTTGAGCCAAATCACACTAACTTGCAAGTGTGTTATGAACTTCTTTTCATCAGATCTGCTTGCGGGCCATCTTTATAATTTTTTTTTTTTTGTCAGTCATGGGGCTTGAACTCTGGCCTTGGGCGCTGTCCCTGCGCTCTTCAGTTCAAAGCACTCTACTGCTTGAGCCACAGCACCACTTTTGGTTTTCTAATGTTTTATTGGAGATAAGAGTCTCACGGACTTTCCTGTCCAGGCTGGCTTTGAACTGCAATCCTCAGATCTCAGCCTCCCGAATAGCTAGGATTACAGGTGTGAGCCTCCGGTGCCTGGCTCTTTATAAATATTTATTAACATGTGAATACTTCAAAACAAAGCTTCTCTCCTTCTCTCCCACCTCCCCTCCCAGATTGCCCCTGTTCTTCTGCATTCTTGCCTTCCTCCCCTTCATTTTATCACTTTTAGAAAGCCATTTAGTCTACATTTACCAGAACAACACAAATACAGAATACAAAGGAAGTATTGTAGCCTTTCTACATCTTCCACCTTGAGCAGGCTCAGATAACCGAATCCACCAGAATCCAAGGGCCATCCATGTAATGGAAATTGTATAAGCAGAATATAGGTGAGGAGAATCTATACTGGCCTTCCAAACATTCATTTTCTCTGCATATGACCTTGATCACTGCCAGCTCAGCACTGTATTAATATTGTAAACCTATGATCTTGGTACTTTTTCCGAAGACTCAATGTACATCTAACATTCATTCCTAAACTGTGAGCTTATCAGAAGAATTTACTGAAAAGTAAGTATCAATGTAGGGTAATAGTCAATGAACGCAAAGGGCTGAAAACAGTCATGCAGTAAAAAAAAATCATAAAATTAAAAAAAATATATATATTGTGTAATTTTAAAATCTAACATTTCTAAAGATGAGAGGGAATTCATAAGAATATCCCACAAATCAGACAATGAGCAGTGCAGATATATTCTCAGCCTCAAATAGAGTAGATGGAGATTGCAACAGCTATTTGTTTTTTTCTTTTTCAACGTGTGTCTCTTTTTCCCATCGGATCAATAGTTCAAAGGCAGGCTTTAAAAAGACTTCATCACCTGTATCAATCAGCAATATTATTCTTGAGAATCATTTCTTTACACTATGAGTTTGTCTTTTTTTAGGTGTGTCCAAGCCCTTGGGTTACCCCTGGGCATCAGTACAGGACATCCAGGGGACATGGCATCCTCTGGGAACCACCCCGAAGAGAAGGAAGGGCCAGAGACAGGTACATTAGTACGATCTTGATTCCATGTCTGGTATTTTTCTGCCATGGATAGATTTCTTCTGAGGATAGACACAAGACACCATCGAAGATGAAAACATGCCATACCAAAATCACATGCTGAAAACCCAGTGATCCATGCATGCTCAGGATAAGACTGTGGTCTGTGTGAGGGTAGACACTCATCTCCTATTTCAGGAAACCCAGAAACTTTCTCTTACCACAGATGCCCAGCAATAAACCACCTTCACCAGGAAAGCTCAAGTTTGCTGAATCTCTCGTTTGCATTTACAACTCCTTTGCTCTGTACCAAACTTAATGATCTTAATGAAGTTCTTCATGTTTATCATTTCCATGCACTGGGCCCTGGAATTGTCAGTGAGCTCCCTTCCAGGACCTGTGGGCCTTGGGCCCTGCTCCCTCCACTCAGCTGCTTCTAGACCAACTACAAGAAGGACTGAATCTTTCTGCATTGAAATGGAGAAAAGCAGATGTTGAAGAGATGTTAATATTTTGATGAAGGTCTCACCTAGATGTTAAGAGAAGAGAGTAGAGGCTGGGTGCTGGTGGCTCACACTTGTCATCCTAGCTACTCAATA
This sequence comes from Dipodomys ordii, assembly GCF_000151885.1. Taxonomy (NCBI): domain Eukaryota; kingdom Metazoa; phylum Chordata; class Mammalia; order Rodentia; family Heteromyidae; genus Dipodomys; species Dipodomys ordii. The sequence continues at coordinate 1,726,098 of NW_012267368.1, forward strand.
AGATGAGATCAGAGGATCATAGTTTGAAGCCAGCCTGGTCAGGAAAGTCTGTGAGACTCTTATTTTCAATTAACCAGCAAAAATCTGGAAGTGAGCTATGGCTCAATTGGTGAGCACCAACCTTGAGCAAAAAAGCTAAGGGAAAGCTCTCAGACAGAGATTGGGGAAAGTCGAGGTATTTCTAGACAAGAATTGTGCATCTCTAGAGTTGATTTTGTGCCAGGAACAAGCATTCCAATAATTTTCCTTCTGTGAGATCACTATTACCCACTTGCTTGCATTCTAAATGAAAAGCCAATCCACTGTAGGGCATCTAAATAGAGACCCTAGATCATGGTGCTGACCAGAGCAAAGCAGTAAGGAAGAAAAACACCCTGACTACAAAGGCAGTTTTCTCTGTAAACAATCATTTTACATTGACATTTGACTTCAGATAAATTGAACCATCTGACCTGGAATCTCATGCCAAGTGAGAACACACTTCTAAACTCTCCTTTGAGGCCAGGAAGGTTCCAGAGACACAGCGCTAACCTAAGAGTGTTCTTGACGCAGACCTGCTCTGAATCCTATCAGCTCTGTTGAGAACATTTCATTTGTTGCCTGTGATACCAGAGGCTCAAGTCCAAAGCTGCCATATGGCACACAGAGGCCTAAAGATCCCACTTTGGTCTTCGTCCTTTCCCTGTGCTGTTTCTGAGCAACCCTTCCACATAGCTGAGGTTCTGTGCTCGAACTCCTGGCTAAGTCCTGAGGAGACTGTGGGTCTCAAGCCTGAACCTTTCTCTTCCTCAGAAGATGATTCCCAAAGCTACAACAGTATGTTCCTCCCAGCTTTTCCCTGTTCCAGGTCCTTCTTTAAGGCGCCATGTTTGAAGCACCTATTTCCTTGCCTGTCCTAATCGGGAGCCAGCAACCTAAGACAGGAGCTATTCATTTTATTCATGCTAAATCCTTAGCCCAGAGACTGCAATCACTTGATAGTAATCATTTGCATTTTAGGCATATAAATTATTAAATTAATTCCTATTATTTAATGAATTAAGTTTCTATATTAGTATTACATTTGCTGGGCTCCAGGAGCTCGTCCCTGTAACCCTAACTACTCAGGAGGCCTGAGATCTGAAAATCGTGGTTCAAAGCCAGCTTAGGCAGGAAAGTCCATGAGATTCTGATCTCCAGTTAACCATCCAAAAGCTGGAGTGGAGGTGTGGCTCACATAGTACAGTGCCAGTACAGTGCGTGAAAAAAACTAAGGGTCAGTGCCCAGGCTCAGAGTTCAAGCTGCAGTACCAGGCACACATACAAAGTACTATGGTGTTAAACTTTTTAAATTTACCATGGAGCATTTTGATTTTCTTAATGCAACTGTTAATGTGTATTAATTGTACACATTAATGAGTCTCACTGCAGGCATCTTTCTTTGACCATCTCCACCATGCCCAGCCACCTCCACTTACCTCTCCCCTGTCTTTCTCACGTCATATAACCCTATCTTAGTTGTCTTAGTACTTCCAGATTGTCTTTAATTCTCATTTCACATGTGAGAGAAGGTATGCAGGACCTGTCAGTCATGGGGGTGGGGAGGACATCGCCTTGCGTGCGATGCAGGGACCCCAGCCTCTTTTCTTGCTCTGTTTTACACTCCAGCCATGAGGTGAGCATCTTGCTCTACCACATGCTTTGACCATCGTGGACTGTACTGCCACAGGCCCAGAAAGCAACGGAGACACCTGACACCAAAACCCTCAAACACACAAGCCAAAATAAATCCCTTTATTATAAGTTGGTTATCTCAAGTAATCATTACAGTAATGAAAGCTGACTGACCCAACACTCAACTATTTAAAAAAACAAGTGCCCCCTGACCTTAATCATAGAAATATAGTTGAGTTTCTACTATATTCCCCAGAGAAGGCATTGACACACACGCCCTTACCTCGACAACTCCTGGGGAAATCAAAATTTAACATTAAAATGAATGAATGAATGGATACATGAATATCTCTTTCCTCTTTTGAAAGAAAGAAGATGGATCATCACAGTATTTTGTAAGCCTTCTTCAAATAGTGGAACACTTAAAAAGTAGCATGAGCCTACCCAGGTATGGTGGCTTACATTTGTAATCCCAGGTACTCAGGGATAGAGAGAATTATGGTTTGAGGCCAGCCCAGACAAAAAGTTGGCAAGATCCTATCTCAAACAACAATCCTGATGTGGGGGTACATATATGTGGCCCCAGCTGTGCAGGAGGCATGGGTAGATAGATCATGGGTCACTGCAGGACTCAGCCAAAAATTTAAGACTCTATAAAAAAAGTAACTAAAACAGAAAGGACTGGAGGCATGACTCAAGTGGTAGAACACCTATCTATAGCAAGTAAGTGACTTCAAACTCTACTTGAAAGGTCTTGACATCATAAGACAGCATAGCAGGTTGAACTTTCTATGTTTAAAGAAATAAACATATTACAATGTTGGTAAAATTAGTTTCCATGTTTCCCTTCTCTCTCACACAACTGTCTTACATAAGACAGTTAGTTACTCATTTCTCTAGCTCCACATTTGGGCCTGCTTCCTAGAAACTATATTTTCTCAGCCCCAACTGAGCAATGAACAAACAAGTCCAATACCATCACAGACTTCCTTTAGGTGGCTCATATTTGACAGAAACAATACTTCTGTAGGCCAAGTGGCAGTGCATCTGCAAGGAGAAGTAGCCATTTTGTGGCTTGGAGAACATAGTATTACAATTCACATTTTATAACAAGGAGAAGTTAATAGCTAGGCATCTTAGGTGAGAGACAAAACAGAAGAGAAGTGGTGGAGGTGTGGCTCCAGTGATAGAGCACCAGTCTTGAGCAAAAAATCCAGCAAGAGTGTGAGGCCCAGGATTCAAACCCTAGTACCAGCACCAGAAAGAGGGAAAGAGATGCAGAGAGAAGAGAGAGAGAGAGAAAAAAGAGGAGAGACTAAAGGACAGATACAAAGGAATGGAGGGAGGGAGAAGAAAAGAAAGAAAGACCAGAAGGGGAAGGAGGGTAATTGATTGCCTTAGTCTGCTATGCCTTAGGCTGTTATGAAAACAGATCTATAAACTGGTGGTGGTTTTTGGACAACAGAAATTTATTTCTCATAGTTCTGGAATCTAAAAAGATCAAGGCTCTTATACTTCATACTTCTTATAAACCAGGACCCACTTCCTAGTTTACCTGGTTTATAAATGGAAATTTCCTAGCTGTGTCTTCTCATGATGGAAGGGGCTAGCAGCCTTATGCAGTTATTTCTATAAAAAGATGACTGACTAATCCCTTGCATGAAGGCAAAGCCCTCCAAAGGCCCCAAATTCTAACTGCCAACCCCATTAGGGATTGTTTCCAAATGTAAGTTTGGGGAAAAACACAAGCATTCAGACCATAGCAATGGTAGTGGTGATCCAAGTTAAGTTCCTCAAACACAAGCATTCAGACCATAGCAATGGTAGTGCCTATCCAAATTAAGTTACTCATCGGGTTCCATGCCAGGAAACTGGACTCAAAGTCATGGACACAGATTTGAAAGAACTGTCAATACTCAGTGAAAATGAAGACACAAGAAAGGTAACGGTGTCAGCCTTCAAGTTGATGCTGGGTCAGTACTAGGTGACTCTTGGCTGAATGCTAAGCTCTAAAAGCCAGTCTCAATGGCTTCTTGAGAGCAAGGAAAACGTTGTACTGGCCTTGAGATGGGCTAGAATGCATTAGACATGTCAAGGGAGAACAGATAAAGACTTGGAATTGACTTCTAGACATTACTATGATCTGGTATCTACTAGAACTGCCTACTCTGGCCTCAGAGTTCTGCTTTCTACACATTTAACAATTTAATTTCTGTTTCTTCAATCTTCATTAAACTCACACCATCTTTTCCCCAGCCTCCACAGATGCTCAAGTAATCAAGGAGGAAGGAGCATCAATTCAACAAAATCAATTCAGGGAAGAGAGAAAAATGCTGAAGTTGTTCTGTGTTTGCTTCTCACAATGTCTGCTCCATCCAGAGAAGTCAGGTGAGAAAAGACAGCTGAGGAGGGAGACAGACATACTGCATCCACACAAAGTAGAGACACACTAGCTGAAAGCAGTTACAGCAAAAATAACCATAGCCATGATGAGTCACCTGTGCATTATTGTCATCAGAAAATGATCTCCCCCCTCATCTCTGTTCTCCTCTCTTATCCTTGATGAGATCTTATGGTCACTAAATGGATTCTTAGAGTTCTCTTTTGGTCTCACAGCAATTGATTTCCCCAGTTATCCCATCCATATTGCAAACTCATCATGGATTTTTCCCCTTCATTCATTCATATATATACATATATATATAAAACATATATGTAATGTGTATAATATATGATATATAATTATAATTATATAGTTATATAATCATATACAATTATATAATTATGTAAGTCACATATACATATACAGGGACATATATACATATGTGTGTATTTATATCTGTATACATAGAAATATACATAAATATATATTATATTTAATGTATTATATTTTTTCAGTAGTTACACACTATCAATTGCATTAAGCCCACATGGTTTATACTGACATAAACTTATTTTTTCAACATAACCTTCTATCACTCAACCTGCATCTAAGGAATCTGTAAACTTCTGCTATTCCTAATTTCCTATACATTTGTCCCTTTCTCACTTCTAGGCCTCCATCCTCGTACTTCTCTGCTACATGATATTCCTGATCCTCATCTCCACCTGACAAAGTCTGACTCATCCTGGATACTGATCAAGAATCTAAAGGATTCCCTGATTCTTCCAATTACAAAGATTCCTCTCCTCTTTCGTCTCCCTGGCTGCAAACCTGTTATCTTTAGTGTACTCATCACATTCTGTGCTGGGTTAAGAGTTCTCTGCCTCCACCATCATAAACTTTGTTCCCTGCAAAATTTTAACAAAGGTTTGTTGGATTTAAAAGAAGGACACATGATTCAGACAGATGGACACACAGACAGATATGCACATATATGTGCACATGCGAGCTACAAACAACCGTTTTTATTTATTTGTTGCTCAATCTTTGTAAGTCTTTAATGCTTTTAATTTTATTACCTTTAAATAGTTATACAAAGGAGTTGCTATTTTACAAAGCAGCTGATGAATACAATGAATCTCCATCAACGTCACCCCTTTCATCATTCTTACCCATCCCTCCCAATGCACCCTCCCCTCGCATTTCTTAATTTTGTAGGAGGTATACATAGAATTTTTTACTGTAGCCTTTCCCCTCTTCTATTTTAATGTAATCTATGCCTCTATTACTCAAGTTCAAAAAAATTCAGGTTCAGCCAGGCACTGATGGCTCACACCCGTAATCCAGCTGTTCAGATGGCTAAGATCTGAAGATCACAGTTCAAAGGAAAGTCCATCAGACCCTTCCAATTAACCACTAGAAAACTAGAAATGGCACTGTGGCTCAAAGTGATAAAGCATTAGCCCTCAATGAAAAAGCTGTCCAGGGACAACCCCACAACCAACAACAACAACAAAAAAAAAAAACAGGTTCAATATAACTGTAATACCTATAACTAAAGCTCTATGAACAATGTATATAGATTTGCATTTAGTTACATGTTATATATAGAAAGAGAGAAAAAACTTTATGAAAACAATGATTAAACAAAATGACTGAAGAGCCTGAGATAATTATTAAGACATATAAAAATCCTCTTTGGCTATTTGGTCATTCTAGTAAATCTTGAAGTCAAATGTTATCCTCAGAGTCTAGAAGCTTTACCAAATTTTGTCATTAATTCATAAGGAAAATTTCATAACAGAGTTTACTTTGTTTCCTTAGCAGTGGTTTTATAAATAACAGAACCCTGAGTCAAGATGAGGGTAAAGTGTCCAAGCATTCTGGAAACTCTGGACTCTGGCTTCTGGTGTCCACTAGTGCTGGGGTAGAAGTGATAAATTCCTCAGGGACCTAGAAGTAGGCGTGACCACTCCCCTGAACACGAGCCTCACATGGTTTTCATTCTAAGTGAAATCAGAATAAACCACCCATACTGTCATTTCCATTGTCTATCAAATAAGGAAATGGCACACAGGTGCTTTTACCCATTCCATGATCAATAATGAATGGGAGGAGTTAAGGAATTGGAGTTTGCAACTTTGAACACTAAAGAGCTCGTGGAAGCAATGCCAGTTCCTGCTGGCTCCCCACTGGTTTAGGCTCAACTCTGCATTGAGCAGGCTGCTCCCTGACCACCTACCCCACCATCTCAGACAGCTCTGTGGTTTTCTGGCTGTCCGTCCTTGTGAGCCTTTGAGGTCTTCCTGTCTTGCACTTCCTACAGAGTCTGAAACGTGTACCCTACCTCCTTGCCAGTTATGTTCAATGGACATTGGGGTGGCATTAAAGAGATTACTCAAGATATAGATTCACATTTCCAAGAGAGACGAGGAAGAGTTTCTCAGACGGACCCCAAAAAGCTTCACAATTTCCTCCATCCTCCACTCTGAATGTCCACTTGGTGTGGCCTCAGTTCACAGCTTAAAGGGCATCTTCCAAGATGTAGGTAACAGGATACGTTGGAATACAATTCAGGGACACTGAAGAACAGGTGCTCACCCTGTCTTTGGGCAGTATCTCTGTGCAATGTCCAGCACTCAGAATCCTGTGTACATAGGGTAAAGCCAGTGTAAACCAGCAGTTTTCTGCTGGCCCGGGGCTCTCTCCACGCACCATATCCAATCGTACTTCCTATACCAGGTCATAGCTCCCATGGGACTAGACCGCTGCTCTCAGAAAAATTCATTTATGTATATTTTCAATCTCAACTGTATGAGTAGCATCTATTTTTATGTACTCTCGTGATTACCAACTGCAAGTCTGGATGCCCTTCCATCTCAATTCATATGTATGAAGACACCATTTTTCTCTATCTTCCTCACTCAAAATGCCTACTTCAAGACTGGCTGATGTTGATCATCTTAAAATGAAGAATGAACTATGTATTTCCTAACTTTCCTTTTCCAAAAGTCATTTACCAAGGGAAATTTGACCCCCAATCCATCATAAAATGCCTTCAGTTTTACCTTTAAAATGGAGTCTTGCCAGGCACCGGTGGCTCCCGCCTATAATCCTAGCTACTCAGGAGGCTGAGATCTGAGAATCAAAATTCAAAGCCAGCCTGAGCAGGAAAGTTGGTGAGATTCTTGTCTCCAATAAACCACCAGAAAACCCAAATTGGTGCTGTGGCTCCAGTGGTAGAGCACTTGCCTTGAGCTGAAGAGCTCAGGGACAGCACCCAGACCGAGTTCAAGTCCTATGACTAACCAAAAATAAAAATAAAAAATGGAGTCTCAGATCTGCTTATTCTATCTTGCCTGTGGCATGCCAATGTCACTACAAACCACAGGTCGCCCCTTCTCCCTCTACCCAGCCACCCAGGCCTCCTTTACACCCTCTAGGGCCATGGTCCTCAAGCCATTGCTCCTGTAGTTCCCCTTTCCCAGAAGGATCTTGCATGTGTGTGTGTGTGTGTGTGTGTGTGTGTGCGCGCGCGTGCGCACGTGCGTGCACACACACATTGTTGCATAATCAGTTCCATCTCTCTCTTCATGTATAAAATCATCATGCCCCATCCCTTTATCCTTTTCAACTGCACTGTCATCTTAGTTATGACATGGTTAATTACAATTTTCTGCATTGTTAATAAATTTTCCCTCTTTCTAGGTTAGCAAATGCAGGAGCCTGGGAACCATGTAGGTTCTTATATCAGGTATGCTTTATACAGGCAGTTTCTGAGCACATAGAAGATACTCAAAATATTTGGCAAGTAAAAAATTTAAGTGAGGTCTAAATATTTATTATGTCAGGCATTTCAAACAGCAAGTGAAATAACTGCAGGGTAAAGATAGTAGCCCTTCCATAGTTTCTCTTCCCAAGTCCTTGTTCAGTAATGTCACTTTAGTAGTTTGAATCCAACCCTGAGAAATTAAGAAGTGCAACAAATCAGGTTACCCTTCTTTCTACCCACTCCTGGAACAGATATTTTATATATTAGTGTTCACTGAAGCCTGGTTTGTAAAAGTTAAATAAGTGCAGACGATCCAAGAGATGAATTGGTAATCAAAATATGATATGCATTCAGTACAATATTAAACATGAAGAATACTATGATACAAATTCCAAAATAGATGAATACTAAAGACATTAAGCTAAAGGAAGAAAGCCACAGAGAGAGAGAGAGAGAGAAAGAGAGAGAAATGCTGAATGATTCCATATATAAAGGATTTGAAGAAACCAAATTCATTGCGACAGAAAGTTGAGTAAAATAGAGTAATGATTCCAGGGATTAAGAAGATGGATAATGAGGAGCTATTGTTTAATGGATAACATGTTACAGCGCCAAAGTTGAAAAATAGAGGAGGTGGAGGGTGGTGGGTTTTATACACAGTGTAAGTGTGCTTAATGCCACTCCAATAAAAATGATGCTGAATGCCAGTGGTCATACCTGTAATCCTAGCTACTGAGAAAGCTGAGATCTAAGGATCACAGTTGGAATCCAGCCTGGGCAAGAAAGTCTGTGATACTCTTATCTCCAATAAACACCAAACAGCCCAAAGTAGAGCTGTATGAACGCTAGAAGGTCAAGTGATAGAATGAGGAAAAGAAGCTCAGGGATAGCATCCAGGCCCTGAGTTCAAGACCTAGGACTGGCACACACACATACACACATGATTTAAATTCTTAAAAATGGCTAAAAAGATCAATGTTGTATAATGTGTATTTTGCTACAGTAATAATAATGATATGGGAAATAATTTTTCAAATGTTATAGAAAATAAAAGAGTAAGCAGTTAGAGGAGAGTCTTGAGGGGGAACGAAGGCTGTCACAGAAGAAGAGATACCTAGACAGAAAAAAAAAGAAACTATTCCTGGGCAAAAGAAAGGTTATGTAACAAGGAAAGAAGCATGAGAGCACTGAGTGTTTTTAAAGGCTGGCAATATGGTAAGGGCAAGATTGAGCCTGAGCTTAATCACAGAAAGATCTCAATGAAATACTGCCTTCTATTTATGAAGACCTTGACAGCTCACATAAATTACATCTGATTGTTCAACAACAGTCTATGAGACCATACAAAATATTTATTTTCCCATTCTCATCACATATAGGTTTATTCAACCAAACAATGATCTTGAGCTACAGAAGATAGTGTTTTGTGAAGACAGCGGGCAAGGCCAGGTGCTGGCAGCTAACATCTCTAACCTGAGTTACTCAGGAGGCTGAGATCTGAGGATTAAGGTTCAAAGCCAGCTCAGGCAGGAAAATCCAGGAGACTCTTATCTCCAATAAATCACCAGAAACCTGAAAGTGGTGGAGCACTAGCCTTGAATGAAAGAGCTTATAGACAGCACCCAGGTCCCAAGTTCAAGCCCCCATGACTAACAATTAAAAAAAAGAAAAAGAAAAATGATGGTGGGCAAGTGCCATACAACCTGTTTATATCAACTCTAAGTCCAGATTTGTACATCAAAGGCTGAAGTAAGAAGAGGTTGTGCCCTTGTGTCACAAAGCCTCAGTCTGAGAAGAACTTTTCATTCTTAGATTAAGAATCATTAAGAATCTATACTTTCTTCTCTAAGATAAATCTAAAAATAGTAAAAATACATGCTGCTTATAAGCCTAACATTACTTTTAACTGAATTGTTAATTATATAGGTCTATTAAAAATGGACAATAGGTCTCAACTCTTATCTCTTATTAACCATTGAAAGTTGACCCCAATAAAGGAGTCAAAAATCATAATGCTGTGACATTAAAATTCATCCTACTTCCTATCAATCCATAAAAATGTGGGAAAGTTCTCACACACAAAAATACTATAACATTGTTTTCTGAGTATCTCTCAACCCTGTCTCAAGATCCTCATGTCCTCCCATATATGTGAACTTACTGAGACAAGGTTTCATGGGTCTTCTGAATGAAGAGATGAATAGTCAAAAAAAATAAAAATAAAAGAGATGAATAGTCTAAGAATGATTTTAAACAAAAAATAAAAAAAAGAATTGGAGGACTGGGAATGTGGCTTAGTGGTGGAGTGCTTACCTAGTATGCATGAAGTCCTGGGTTCGATTCCTCAGTACCACATAAACCAGAAAAAGCTGGAAGTATCTCTGTGACTCAAGTGGTTGAGTGCTGGCCTTGAGCAAAAGAAGCTCAGGGACAGTGCCCCAGACCCTGAGTTCAAGCTCCAGGACTGGCAAAAACAAAACAAAAAAAAGAATTGGAGATAATGGTGCTTCCTTGGTTTCACTGCATTAAGTTGGTTTAACAAAATAGAAAGAACAAAAGAAAATATCATCAGGAACTGGTAACTCACACCTGTAATCCTAGCTACACAGGAAGCTGAGATCTGAGGATTGTGGCTCAAAGCCCGTCCAGGCAGGAAAATCCATGGGACTCATCTCCAATTAACCACCAGAAAACTAGAAGTGACTCTGTGGTTCAAAGTAATAAAGTGCTAGCCTTGAGCAAAAGAGCTCAGGGACAGCATCTAGGCCCTGAGTTCAAGCCCTAGTACATTATCCCCCCCCCCCCACCACACACACACGAATGATATAGAATGAATTTTAAACAAAAAAAAAAAAGAACTGGAGACAGTGGTTCTTCCTTGGTTTCACTGCATTGGTGGGGAAGGAGAGCGAGCAAGAGAGCAAGAGAGCGAGAGAGCGAAAGAGCAAGAGCGAGAGAGCGATCTTCTGAGAAGGGTTGTTTATAGACCTTGAAGGAACAAGAGAAGATATTTCTTCTGGACATAACAATCCTCAGGTTTGATCGTATTTCCTCCTTTCTTATGTCATCTTACTCTGTCCTGTTTTGGATGCTTTGGGAGGGATTTTCTTTTTTCTATTTCATTATAATCTTATTTAGTGAAACCTCCTCCACCCAGTGCCTGGAGAGAATCAGGGTTGCTTCTGTCCTTAGGGTTTGGTTTTTCCTGTAAGCTATGTTGCAAAAAAAAAACAAAAAACAAAACTATATTCTTGCTTCCTATCAAGACCAATGCAGTTTCTTTCTATTTTAGTTACCTCTGTGAGCAGTAACCAGCAATCAGATTTTGGCATATAAATGTATCACAGAGCTTTTCATTTTATGAGTGACGCTGTTGAACTTGAGCAGACAATTTGGGACGTTCCAGATCATTTCTCCTGCCATTATTCTCATCCTTCTCTCTCTGCTCCCACCACATTGTAAGTTTACTATTTCATTCAACAAACATTCAATGCCTGTGAATCAAGCACCAACCTACTGGTTGCAGAGATAGGGAGAACCAATTTTTTATTTCTCATGATACACACTGTATCTATGTTCACTGAATTGAATTTGATGGCTTATAGACTGCTTCATCTTAAAGATGATAAGGGACTTTAGTTAAATGACCAAATGTTTCAAGAATGTCTCCAACGTAAAGCTTCTTATAACAATTAGCTCTTGATGCTCTAACAGTGAGTATGATAGAGGTATGGCTATAAAGAAACCAGAGAAAGGAAAGAGGAAAGAGTCAGCCAGGCTGGCCGGAAGTGGAGGAAGAGCTCAGGAGGAAGTGCACGGAGTGCCTTGGCCAGGCCTCCTGGCATCTATTTCTCTGGCAGGGCAGTCTTGTCATAATGAATATTTTCACTTCATTAACTTGTCCAAACTCGGAATCCCAAAGAGGCTAGAACTGAATACATCCAACATTTTCACAAAGATTGGACAAGTTATCAATAAAACTGCATCTTTCACCTCTTATAAAGGGATTTATTTTGGCTCCCATGTTTGATGGTTTTGGTCCGTTGTCAGGTGTCTCTGTTGCTTTCTGGGCCTGTAGCAGCACAGTCCACTGTGGTCCAAAGCAAGATGCTCACCTCATGGCTGGAATGTAAAAGAAAGCAAGAGAACTGGCCGGGGTCCCAGCATCCCACACAAGGCAATACCCCAGTGATTAGACAAGGGCCATTTCTGTGAAAATAAGAAAAATGAAGGCTGTAACTGTGACATGTTTTCTAATATCTCCAATATTTGCTGAATAAATTATGAAAATAATTTCCCTATAAAGAGCTTATTAAGTAAAACATTCATTTTTCTTAAAAAATGAGCTCAGCTTAATTTGCAACACAGCAAGAGAATAAATAAACTGTAATAAAAGGCCAGTTTAGACTTTGAAGTCCCCTGACTGCATGGATTGTGCATTGTGCTAGAAGTTGGCCACAGTGATCTTACCATTCTTACTCCACTTCTACCCACATAGCACCTTTCTGCAGGGTATGTCTGTGTGTAAGTAGCTATATGAGGACTCAGGAAGAAGAAAACTTGGGCTGCAGATGTAGTTCACTAATAGAGTGCTCACTTACTGTGAACAAGGCTCTAGATTCAATCCCCAGGACTGCAAAAAGAAAAGAAAAAAATATATATATCTTTGGGTTTTAAAAATACTAATTATCTGATATTTCTATGTCATAATAATATTAATAAAGGTAAATGTTTTTGGAGCTTTTAAATAACTCCATCAGGAGAAAGGTACTGTCTCTTTTCTAATTTCTGAGAGACACTGTCATGTTCTGATGAAGTGGTTCATATATATGTATGTGTACATATATAATTATTGTATGTATAATAGATAATAAAGTTTATATTGTATGCATGTAATGTATATATGCATGAATGTAAATTTAATATGTATATAGTTATGCACATATAATGTCAATATATACATTAATGTAAATTAATATATGCATATATATATATAGTTGTCTACATGTACTTGAAGATACATCTTTTTTCCTATTTTTCCAGTCTGATCTGTTCAGTCTACCATTTGAATGCTTTGTTTGCTATAGTAATTTCTCTCAGCAGCTTTGCTACTTTTTCTACACTTTCTAAGAGACTTATTTCCTTCTGAGCGTCCTAATGGCACCTTTAGAGATTACTGGGCGTTCTGGGCATTTTGTTACACTGAGCCTGAGTTCCCACTTTATGAGTCACTTTCTAGAACTCAATTTCCTCCAGCCAGTGTCCATTTAATTTTACAGGCCATGGTCATTTTGATGTAAACTCATATATGCCCATGGATAGTACTTTAGAAACTATTATTGACTTTGGTTTTACATGGAATTCCATTTTAATGTTCAAAGTGGATTTTATAGCAGTTCCTTCCTTTAAATGTGTTTTTATTGTGAAAATAAACTTTTATTTTGCAGTAAATGTATCATAAAAGCATGCATGTCAATATGGTGAGACTGAACATTTGGTCCTATTAAATCATAGAGGTTTGAATTTGGTTTGCTTGTACAACAGTTGTGAAGTAGATTGCTGTGATTGGAGAACATGAACTAGCCTGTCTCCCATTTCCGTCAAAGCAACCCACCTAGAAGTGTGCATTAGTGAAATGTGTTGTGACTTCCTCATCATAGCTGCCTCCTAGCTGACCTAGCAACCATATGCCGTATGGCATTCACTACTGTCTTGGTCTTGTACCAGAATGTCTCCGGGCTCCATGGACAACTGCCTTGTATCTACCAAACACTTGACTTTCTTTTTTCTTTTTTTGGTTCCGGTCGTGGGGCCTGAACTCTGGGCCTGGGCACTGTCCCTCAGCTCTTCAGCTCAACACTAGCACTCTACCACTTGAGCCACAGCGCCACTTCCGGCTTTTTTTTTTTTTTGCTTATGTGGTGCTGTGGAATCGAACCCAGGGCCTCATGCATGCAAGGCAAGCGCTCTACCGCTGAGCCACCTTCCCAGTCCCAAACACTTGACTTTCTGTTCCTCAGTGTGTCATCTTCTTATTCATTGAGTTCTCCCCTTTATCCCCATCTTTCCCTCCTGCCCTACTTCCTTCACAACCCATATGGGAGTTACCAGTTGATCACAGCATTTTCTTGTCAGTAGTCTTTATAATACTAATTCATTGTTTTTCCAATTCCTCTGGACTAGCAAGACTTCCATTCTGAACCATCTATAACCATCTATTTATTCCCTCTATAGTCTAAGCCTGTAAAAACCTAGCCAAAGAAAACCCAGGAAAATGGGCTGGGAAGGTAGCTCAGTAGTAGAGCACTTGCCTTGCATGCATGAGGCCCTGGGTTCGATTCCTCAGTACCACATAAGCAAAAAAGAAAAAAGCCGGAAGTGGCACTGTGGCTCAAGTGGTAGAGTGCTAGCCTTGAGCTGAAGAGCTGAGGGACAACGCCCAGGCCCAGAGTTCAGGCCCCACAACCAGACCCCGCGCCCCCCAAAAAAGAAAACCCAGGAAAACACATCCATGGATCTAGTACAAATGAATAATCTTCATCTGCAACCAGACTCACAATGCTAGAAAGCCTTCTATGCTATTTCAACCAAGTTTCCCTCCATCTTGCCTTCTCTGCTCTCCTAAAGGCTCCTGTCCCTCCACCACATCTGACACACTTAGTGTCTGTCACAATTAACTTGTTACGCTCAGTAGACTCTCTCGTCTGTCACTTCTCACAAAAAACTGAAGCCACTGCTCATGTTTGAAGTTCCTGCTCAAAACCCACACATTTGCTTCCATTCGCCTTTTCAACACCCCTGTGACCCATGTATCTCCATTTTCCTCTGTCAACATGAAGAATCCCATTTGCGTTTAGATCCTATGAAACTTCCATTCTTCCCTTTGTCTCTTCCCTTCATCTCATAATTCCATCTGTCTTTACCAACTGTATCTCCCTTCCCATCACAACACAATATTCTCAAAACTTGCACAACCGAAAAGAAAAATTATTTTCTTTGTTGACTTCATTTCCCCCTCTATCTGACTCAATGTCACAGACTTCTTTCTTCCTTGCTTTTCTGCATTGCATGTGTGCTGGCCAGCTCTGGTTTCCAACAACACTAAGAGTCTCATGTATAATCACCATGTTGCCTTAATGCATATAAATTGTTTAGATTGCTGTAGTAATCTTACCACATGAGATTCAATATTTCTTTGCTACTCTTTGTCTTTGTATTATATCTAGTTTGCACTTTATATACTGATTAGGGTACATAATCGGTTAGTTATTCAAATCAATTTTATATTTGTGTATATTTGCAACATAAAAGGATCATCTATTCTATTTTAATATTTATTTTATTTTGAATTTTTACTGTTACAAAATACAAAGGTATATATATAATTCAGATATGTGAATACGCAAACTTTCTGTTCATCCATTTATAAAAATTTTGTTCTGTGCTGAGAACATTGATTTCTTTTTTTGGGGGGGGGGTGAGGGGTCCGGTCGTGGGGCCTGAACTCTGGGCCTGGGCACTGTCCCTCAGCTCTTCAGCTCAACGCTAGCACTCTACCACTTGAGCCACAGCGTCACTTCCGGCTTTTTTTTCCTATTTATGTGGTACTGAGGAATCGAACCCAGGGCCTCATGCATGCAAGGCAAGCACTCTACCACTGAGCCACCTTCCCAGACCTGAGAACATTGATTTCTAACTTGATTTTTTTCTCTTTTTCAACAGGTCAGATCACACATGTAGATTTAGATCTTTTATTTCTGAAAAGATTTCTTGGATTATAACTTTAAATTCCTGTTCTGCTGTTTTGTTTTTCTCACTTAAGGAGCTCAATTGTATGCATGTGAGATCATCTTTGCCTATTTTCTATGGCTATGCTTTTTTCTGATTATTTTTCTTTCTCTTAATTTTATTTTCATTCTCTTGCTGATATTCTTTGACAGTATCACTTTCTATAATTTCCATTGACTCTCTTCTCTCTTGATCCCCTTGTGTTTAGTCTTTAGTCTTTAGCTTATTTTGTATTTTTCTTGTTTCTTTTTTAGTTTGCTTTGGTTACATGAACAACTTTTTCCAGAATTTTTGAGTTTCTGGTTAGAATTATAAAAATATATATGTAGTCTTCATGAGTGTGAAGTTTTCCTGAAAAATTATTTTGATTCTGATTATCTTCTCCCCACATTTTATTAGTATAAATTTATTGTACAAAGGGGGTTTATTTTGGAGTGTCTGTATATGTACACATTGTACTTTGATCTTATTTTCTATCTTTGTTAGGTAGTAACTTCTTTGATGTCTTCAGTTATTTCTGGTATTTAATTTAAGTGTCTTGCATTTTACTGGATGTCAAACAAGAAATACTTCTGTACTTACAGGTGTGGGACAATTAGTGGTTATTAATTTTCTTAGTTCAAGAGCACCCTCTTCTGATGGCAAAATGAAATCTTTAAATAAATGGCACCAATTATGAAGAGATATTTTTGTTCTTTTTACTTAATGATTCTCTTTTGTCTATTTGGATCTTTGTTTTCATGGTTGTTTCCCTTATTTTCTTCACTACTAAGTTTCTTAATTCCCCACAAGGGAAGCTCTACCAGGATTTCCATCTTTGGTTCCCTGTTCTTCTAAACAACTTCCTCTTGACTTTGGGGAGCCAGAATTCTGACATACAACAAGGTATTCTTTTAAATACCTGCATTCCAATCATGTCAAGTATTTGTGCCTGTTTTTTTAGATAAGGTGTTCACTTGACTTTCTATTTTGGAATGTGCTCTTCTGAGTTGTCTCTGCCAGTTTGAAAATACTTATTTCTCCTCTTCAATGTAAATGAAATTTATGGTGCTTTTTTTAACTCTCGTATTTATATTGTAGGCATAAGCCTGCATTGTTTCATGTCCTCACTATATCTACACAAACATACAGAGAGAAAGTTTTGAATTCATTTTTTTTGTCTTTTCACCTAATTTGTAACATATCTGAGGGTCCTTTTGTAGAACTCATTTTACCTACCATCTTTTATTAATGTTACTGACCTTTCTGACCTTTTTTTTTTACTGAGGTAACCAACTTTTAAAGAGAAAAGGTATGCTTTGGCTCAAGGTTTTGGAGGTTCCAGTCTATGACTGGTTGGCCCAAACATTTCAGACCTATAAAATAAAGCTACTTATAGCCTGAGCCAGAGAAGAGAGAAGGGGCTGGGGTCCCACATCCCCCATCACAGACCTGCCCCCAATGACTGAAGGAAATCCTACAAGACTTCATTTCTAGTCCTTCTCAATAATGCTAGGGCCTAGGGAGTAAGACTTTAATACACAGGCCTTTAGTTATAAACTGTAGCAAGTTACAAACCATAGCACTCAGGAGCCCCTAATTTTTTCATAAATTCTCTTCCAGTTATTTCCATCGGTTCTATTCTTTCAATTAAAATGTATAAGCGCAGGCAGTCCTATTTTATATTGTTGCTGAGCTCTGTATCTTTTATTACTGACCAAGAGGGTATTTCAATATGACAAACAAAAGCAACAGCAATAACAACACACACACAGAGAGAATTAACATATACAAACTACTTTATCTTTTTCTAACTAATCCCATGCCTGGTCTATCTTGAG
Organism: Dipodomys ordii; assembly: GCF_000151885.1. Lineage (NCBI taxonomy): Eukaryota > Metazoa > Chordata > Mammalia > Rodentia > Heteromyidae > Dipodomys > Dipodomys ordii. The sequence goes on from NW_012267368.1 coordinate 1,743,514, forward strand.
CTGTTTATTGTAATCATACAAGTGTTTAATATCCAGAATACACAACGAGCTCAAAAACTAAGCCTTCAAATAATCAGTACCCTAATCAATAAGAGAGTACTTAATTCTCCCCAGGTTTTGTACTCCAGGTACCGCTCTGTCCCCTCATGGAAACTGCATTTGCCTCAAATAAAATCATAATTGACTACTAGTATTTATTTTATTTAAGTAGTATATATAGTCTTCAAAGTTATCTATAGCCATGGATGTTAGCAAGTTTTAAATAAGTAAATTAAAATAAAATGAAATGAAACATTGAGCTAAAATAATTCCAATCATGCCTGTGTCAATATTAAAAGGAAAAATTATTATTAAATATATAAATTTAATGACTGCTATAATAAGTGGTACATCTCCTACATGTCAATTTTTCCATCGTTCACTTTGTATATTCTCTCTCATTTATGTGGCAGTAACGTCTTTGAAAGACAGAAATACAAATGCATTCTTTGTGGTATTGATTTCAATCTCAGCTTTCCTCAACTTCTCTCTAGGAAACATTGATGAAGTCAGTTGAAGTAAGTTTCAGTTTGTAAAACAATGGGATCTTGTATATACTAATTAGGGGAGGGGAAGGGAAATAACAAAATGCTGAAATAATGATACAGAATGATCCATTGTAACAATTAGATGTACAAGATACTATGTTGAAAATTACCTTTATGGACTGGGAAGGTGGCACAGGAGTAGAGTGCCTGCCCTTGATGCATGAGGCCCTGGGTTTGATTCCTCAGCACCACAAAAGCAGAAAAAGCCGGAAGTGGCCCTGTGGCTCAAGCAGTAGAGTGCTAGCCTTGAGCTGAAGAGCTGAGGGACACACCCAGGCCCAAAGTTCAGGCCCCATGACCAGTTGGGGGGGGGGAGGGTGAGTTGAAGAAGTAGGGAGGGAAGGAAGTGTTAGAGGAAAAACAAAGGAGGGGGTAACAATGCTCTATAGGAAATGACTCATTACCTTCCTCATATAACTATAACCCCTCTGTTCAGTATCTTTACAAAAAATATATATATTTTTTAAAAACAATGGCAAAGTAAGATAAGAAAAAAAACGAAATCTGGTGTTCACTATGCCTCCAGCATGATACATATTTCACAAATTATATTTACTACCATTCTTATTTTTCAAATGAAAAACCTGAGATCTGTTAGAACACAAAGAAACTCTCCCAATATCAGATGACTAGAAGGGGACTCCATCCCAAATCTCAGTCTACAGCCACCACATTCTGAACCAGCATGTCCTCCTGTTTCATTCTTGTCATCACTCATTCTATCCTCACCTACTAATTCATATTTCATATTACAATCACATGGAAATTCTGAAAGAACTAAGCCAACAAAATCCCTGAAGGATAGTATAATATTGTCATAGTGTACTTGCTCACTGAGTTGTCTTTCCCATCATATACTACTTTTATTTTGTTTGTTTTCTTGCTTTTTGCCATGTAGCCTAACACATAATCCTCCTGCCTCAGCCACCCAAGTGCTGGGAGTATAAGCAAGTACCACTATTCTCGCTTTCATGTAATAAAAACTTAGCCAGGTACTACTGGTGGCCCACACCTGAAATTGTAGCTACTCAGGATGGTAAGATCTGAGGACCATGATTCAAAGCCAGCCCAGTCTGGAAAGTCTGTGAGACTCATATCTCCAATTAACCATCCTGAAATCCTGAAATGGAGCTGTGGTTCAAAGTGCTAGAATGCTAGCCTTGAGAAAAAGAACTGAGGGACAGTGCTGGATCAGCACACACATAATTAAACATTTGCTTGGTATAACCATAATTCTATATTACAAGACTCAGAAGAGATGGGTCTGAGGAAAGTATGGGTATTTCAGAGTGATAATCCGTAGATTGTGTCTAAAAGTGATAAAAAAAATAGCTAAATAGCCATTCTAGCTAGAAATAAGAACTAAGCATAGGTGAAATTGATGGTGGATATATGTGGTCAAAAGAACTCGGAGAAAGAAAGATGAGTAACAAAAGACCAATCTTTCCATAACAAACCTCTAAGAAATATTTGCCTTTAAAACTCCCATGCTCTTGGATTGGAAAGATCAACATTGTGAAAATGGCAATATTTCCCAAGGCTATCTACAAATTCAATGCGATACCCATCAATATTCCAACCTCATTCTTCAAGGAAATAGAAGAGGCAATCCAAAAATTCATATGGAATAATAAAAGACCCCGAATAGCAAAAATGATCCTCAACAGAAAG
>NW_012267368.1:1747096-1751161 GCF_000151885.1 Dipodomys ordii
CATTTATAAGATTATATCTTTGTTGCTTTGTATGTCCCTCCCCCACAGTATAACCCCTGCTTTCACTGTATTTGATGTTGGTATAATCTGTGGAGGGGAAGGGAAAAAACAAATTGTTTAAATAGGGATACAGGTGGACCCATTACAACAATGAGACATACAAGTCGTTATGTCGAAAACGAACTTTACAACTTTGGTGGGGGGGAGGGGAGAGGCTTGGGGAGAGTGGGGGGAGAAGGGAAGGGAAAACAAAGAAGGAGGCTATAATGCTTGATAAGAAATGTACTCATTATGTTGCCCTTGTAATTGTAACCCCTCTGTACAGTATTTTCACAATAAAAAAGAAATATTTGCCTTTATAAAAGTGAATATGTCTTTGATTAGAAACAATGAAATAGATTTTTCTTAATCAGTCTAGAATTTATGTTGGTGAGTAGGGTGAGACTGAGATCCAGGGTAGGTTTTCCAGCTTCCTGTCCAATTATTATGTGGGCCAGCTTTGATTACACTTCTGTGTCTTTTCACATATTTGTTATTTTAAAAGGAACCAAAAAGCCAGGTACATGAAGTCATACACACACTCAGTCTCTCTTTATTTAACTTAATGCTGCACACTGGGATAATATCTACCCACCTTTTGTGCAAGGTGATAAACACGGGATGACCAGAGAGACCACAAGAATCAGCAGTAATATGAGAACTGAAACTTCAGAGGGATACTAGGCCCATTGAAAACATGGTTCACGTGAATGTGGAGTGTAGCATGAAACCAGCCAATGAACACATGCAGATACATTCTGCATCATTAGTCACCGGAGGAGAAATGCAAACTAAATCTATAGTGAGATGCCACTGCACACCCACCAGAATGACCTCTAACACTAACTAAGTTGGTAGGATGTTGGAACAAACCACGGTTTTCCTCAATGAATAATGGGCATTCACAATTATACCAACAACTCCAATTCTAGATACTCAGCCAAAAGAAGTGAAAAAAAAGTAACTTGATAGAAATATTGGTATAATAATATCCAATTTGTTTTAGATTCATAACCAAATCCCAGAAATAGCCTAACTCAAATATCTGTTAGTAAACTTTTGCATAGTCACATAATAAAAAACTACTCAACATTAAAGAGAGAACAAAGTATAAACACACCAGATGTGTCTCAAAAAACATTTTGAAAGAACTTAAGGCTTAATTGTGTTCCTTCACAAAAAGATTTCTATGTCATTTTAATCCTTCATAGTTCCGAATGGAACCATGTTTGAAGGTCAAACTTTAAAAGAGGTTGTGTTGGTCTGTAGCTCAATTTCTTGATATCCCTAAAAAAAACAGATTTGCACAAAAACGGCACATAGACCAACATATCCCCACCAGAGGTCACAGTAGAAAGGCAGCCATCTGCAAACCTGGGAGCAAGGCCTCAGAAAAAAGCAAGCCTGCTAACATCTTGATCTTCAACTTCTTACTTCCAGAACTATAAGAAAACAGTTTTCTGTTGTTTAAGCCATGTAGTCTGTAGTACTAGTTTTTGTTTGTTTGTTCTGTTATGTTTTAGACATAGCTGGTGCTCTATCACTTGAACCTCACTTCCAGCTGATTTTGTGCCAATTAATTGAAGTTATAGTCTCATGGATTTTGTTTTCCTGCCCAAGCTGACTTTGAATCACAATCCTCTGTGAATAAAATAGTAGGCATGCCTGAGCCACCAGCACCTGAATGTATGCAGTTGTGCCAGACCTAGCAAACTCATAGAATCCTTAGGCAAAATAATCCACACCAAAGGACCCCAACTATATGGAATTCTGTAAAGGAAAAGCAATCTATTGTGGGGGGAAAAATCAGTGAGTCTTAAATACAAGTCACCCATTTCTTCATTAAAGGGAATTAGTACTCATTGTTTTGCAAGCATGTATTCTTAAGGGTCTTTTAAATTAAGGAAAAAATAACGTAATTCACGACATGTTGGTACAGAAATTCACACCAAGCAGTGACGTTAATGTCATGAGAAGAGAGGGGTTAGTCGTCATTTTTCAGACTGGTTTCAATTCAAGGCATAAAATTCCTCCCCAGCTACGTCTCTGTGGCCAGGGGCATTTTTCAAGCTGCTTCTGGTTATACTAACCCAAACTGTGCTGTGGAATTGCAATTACATATCACCCCAGCAATTGGAGAACTTTTTGTTGTTGTCCAGTTCTGTATTTATGGCAGCATTTCTACACTCAACTAAATAACAACTTTGCTGTCTTTCCTCATCCTTTCTGAGGAAATTTTGTTCCCAGAAGGAAAAAAAACAGAAAAAAAAATACTGTCCACTCACTGGCCAGGAGGATGATTATGAGGAAAGTGGAACAGGTACGTGTGGACAGGCGCGGGGCCGGGGTCAGCCGGGCTCTGAGAGGCGGGTGGACTCTTCAGTTGGGTGCGGATTTGGAAGGGCAAAATTGCTCTGTCAACCACAGACGTATTTTCATCACCAATGTCCCAGCAGGCTGTGACTCACAGCCCAATCTTAATGACTCTGAACACTGGCACATTTAATATATTTAGATTCAGTGAATAAGGAGTGAATGAAAGAAGGAAGGACAGAATGGAAGGCACTTCCCCTTCCAATCTGTATCTCTCCAGTTACACAGAACTGCCACAGTCCAGACAGGTAGGTCCTGGATGGATGACAGGGCCTCAATGTCTCTGCCTACCTATCAGCCTGGGTGCCTCTTCAATCTGTTGTTGTTGTTTCTGGAATAACAAACTTTATCTTTAAAACTCACGTGTGGTAGAACTTTCCATGGAGAGTGCTCCAAGAAAGGCCCCCGACTTGCTGTCGGCGGAGCAGAAACCAGGCGATTTTCAAAGGAAGGAAGTCTGCGTACAGGTGAAGCGGCCGGAAGTCCCAGGTGAAGCGGCCGGAAGTCCCAGGTGAAGCGGCCGGAAGTCCAAGGTGGCACGGCCGGAAATCCAAGGAGAGGAGGCCCGAGGTATGAGGTGATGCGGCCACCAGTCCAACATGAGGCAGCCGGAAGTCCAAGGAGAGGTGGCCGGAAGTCCAAGGTGAGGCAGCCGGAAGTCCAAGGAGAGGAGGCCGGAGGTATGAGGTGATGCGGCAGGAAGTCCGAGGTAAGGCAGCCGGAAGTCTGAGGTGATGAGGCCGGAAGTCCAAGGTGAGGCGGCAGCCAATGGAGCGGACCTCGTGCTGCGCGGTAAGATGGTGGTAGAAGCCCAGAGGCAAACGGGTGCGTGAGGAAGAGAAGAGGCCGGAGGCAGCGTGACCAGCTCCTCCGGCACCAACGCGTAGAACGGTATTCGTCCGTTCCTGAGTGAGGCCCGGAGTTCAAGACCGGGTTCCTCCGGACACCCCAGGTGCCAGCAGATAAAGTAGGTAACAGAACGAGCTGTGAGGACGTGTCGTGGACACACAGCACGCAGCCGTTCGGCCCAGGACATGGTGGTGTGGAACGGGAGGGAAGTGGACGTGTGGAATGAAACACGGGAATGATGACCGAGCCCGTGGGGGGGGGGCGGCCAGAGGGTGGGGTGGGGATCCATTCCTCAACAGGCCGCAAGCATTGCAAATCCCATGCACCCGGCCTCAGGTCACCTAAATAGACAAAGCAAACACTAGCAAAGGTGAGGAGGTAAGTACTGGACAACAAAACCCCACCATCAACCATAGGTAACACAGCCTGAGTGGAAACCAAAGAGGAAGAATGAACGTGGAAAGAGTGACCCTAACGGATGTTACTCCCAAGAACACGTAAAACAGTCCTCAAGAGACATCATATAATTGACCATAATGTCTCTTAGTAAATTAAGGAAATTAAACACTTACGGAATAAATTCACAATGGTATAGAACAAAATCAGTAACAAAAAAAAAACTTGAACATTCACAACTATGTAGGTGTTAAGAAGTAGTGAGTCAGGGCTGGGAAGGTGGTTCGGTGGTAGAGCGCTTGCCTTGCACGCATGAGGCCCTGGGTTCGATTCCTCAGCACCACATAAGCAAAAAGAAAAAAGCCGGAAGTGGCACTGTGGCTCAAGTGGTAGAGTGCTAGCCTTGAG
>NW_012267368.1:1753776-1788695 GCF_000151885.1 Dipodomys ordii
CGGTTCAAAGCCAGCCCGGGCAGGAGAGACCGTGAGACTCCTATCTCCAATAAATCACCAGAAAACCGGAAGTGGCGCTGTAGCTCAAGTGGTAGAGCGCTCGCCTTGAGCTAAAGAGCTGAGGGACAGCCCCACAACCGACAAAAAAAAAAAAAAGAAAATCTACTGTGCTGGTCATGAGGAATAATGTCAATGTCTCTGGTTCTTCAACACCAAATCAATTTTGACTCAAGACCAAAGCTAATATTAGAAAAAGAAAAAAAGTTCTCAAGTGTTTGTTTATTTTGAAAGAACAAAATCTACCCTAGGGAATAGTGGAAAATGTAATCCTTCTTCCCCAGGGTGTGGTAGGAGGGTGTTATGTAAGGCCAGGCCTGAGAGAGTGAGAGAGAAGGCAAAAAAAAAAAAAGTATTTCTCTCCCTCACCCATCCATTTTCCAACTCGCCATCTGTGACTTAAAAATAAAACGTTAAAAAAATAATAATAAGTCTTGGGGAATCTTTCCCTTTGGCCAATATCTTTGAGAAGTCACTTTCTGTTCAAAATGTGCCAGGGACATAATTATTTCCATGTCTGACTAATATGTGCTTGTTTGTGAAGCCAGTAATCCCGTAACCTATCTGGCTCACGGTCCTGGTGTGGATTGAAAGTCAGGAATGGACGACTGTTTTCATCCTGGCTCCTCTGCAGACTGAGTCACCTCGGCCTTGAGCGAGTTATTTCCTCTCTGTGTACCCAGTGTGCAAAACAGAAGGAGGATGGCATGGTGACCTCATGACAGCACGGGGCTGCTGGCAGCGTTCACGGAGAAGAAACTGTTGTGTTAGAGGAGGGAGGATTGTTTCCTTGCATTTTTAAAATATTGAAATATTATTTTCACTTTTTGGATCTATTTTGAATGTCTTCAAATTCCAAATTGGATCACCCTAGACCAAAAGGAATTTTCTTAGTACTTAAAGAAAAAAGGCAAAGTTATGGTTGACTTGGTGGGACAAATCTTTCAAGACTTTTCAATTTCCTTCTGAAAATGATATTGATTGATTGGGAGCACCTCTTCATGGAAAATAAGTTATATAACAAGTTTAAAAAAAATCATAGGGTAAACCATGAGTGAAAAATTAACACATGATAGTCAAAGAAAATAACCCTGAACTTATGGTCAGATATAGATCTAAATCCTGATTAGTAATTTATTTAAAGCAGGTCACTTAGCTTAAGTGTCCCTTTATTCATCTGAAAAAAGAATGAGAGTTATTACAAGAATAGTCATTGAGGCTGGGTAACAGGTGGAATAAGAGTCTGTGAAATGATGTGTGGAAGTATTTTTATAAAATTATTGAAACATAATAAAAATAGTAGGCTTTAAAATGCTAAAATAAGGATACAGGATGACCCATTATAACAATGAGATGTATAAGACACTATGTTGAAAATGAACTTTTACAACTTGGGTGGGGGGGAAGAGTTGGGGAGGGAAGGGATGGTAGGGGAAAAACAAAGGAGGGGATAACAATGCTCCATATGAATGAAATGTACTCATTAACTTGCTCATGTAACTGTAACCCCTCTGTAAAGTATCATATATATATATATATATATATATATATAATATATATATGAGTAGGTTTTATTCCTACTGTTGAACCAACTAGCGCTTCTGTCTGGTCACCATGGTTTCCGCTCATTTGCTTCAAGGCAGTGGTTACACCAACTTTCTTGGACAGGAAAATAGTGCCCAGCATGTTCCACATAATTGCAGATCCCACCCAGCCATTTTTCACGTTGACAGGGGAGAAAGGGGAAGGGCAGGGCTGCATTCCAAGATTAGGCCACCCTTTGATTCAGACAGGAAATGACAGCTTTGAAGCTGAGGTGATGGGTCCATGTAGGCCTGGGGAATGAGCTGTCTACTTCCAAAGAACTGGAAACTGCTATTTCAGAGTGGACTAGCCGTGGTGCCCTCAACATTCCATGCAGTAAGGCTGAGAGCATTGCCAACTGATTCAAGGATCCAGGAAAATGGTTATGGAAGAAAGCTTTCAACAGTGTGTGTGTGTGTGGTGTGTGTGTGTGTGTGTGTGTGTGTGTGTGTGTGTGTGTGTGTGTGTGTGCACCCATACTGGGCCTTGAACTCAGGGCCTGGGGACCTGTCCTTTAAACTACATCTTCACTTCCAGATTTTGGGTGGTTAATTGAAGATAAGAGTCTCACAGACTTTTCTGCCCAGGCTGGCTTTGAACGACAGTCCTGAAATCTCAGCCTTCTGAAGAGAATGCAAGCCACCTATCCACCCAGCTTTCCACATTCTAAAGCATGAGATGGCAAGCAAGCAGGTCTTGTTTTTTTTTTTAAGTTTTTTATTGTGAAAATACAGTACAGAGGGATTACAATCACATGGGCAAGGTAATGAGTACATTTCTTATCAGGCATTGTTGCCTCCTCCTTTGTTTTTCCCCTACCATCCCTTCCCTCCCATCTCCACAACTACATTCCCCCCACCACCCTCCCACTCCCATCTAAATTGTAAAGTTCGTTTTTCGACATCGCTTCTTGTATATCTCATTGTTGCAATGGGTCAACCTGTATCCCTATTTAAACAATTTTTTCCCTTCCCCTCCACAAATTATACCAACATCAAATACAGTGAAAACAGGGTTTATACTGTGGGGGAGTGACATATAAAGCAATAAAAATCATGTGGTACCTTATAAATATGTTAGAAACAATAGCAAGAAAGAAAAAACCACTTGTGTCCTTATCTTGGGGTTCATTTCACTTAACATCATCTTATCTGAACTTTTCTGTTTGTCTCAGATATATACTAGCTTTTACAAATAAGGAAACCATGGAAAAAATTATATTAAGTGAAGTAAGCTAAGCACAAAGAAACATAGGTCCCATGGTTTCCCTTATTAGCAAGCAGATTTTCTGGATGATATCTTAGGCCTCATTCATTCCTGAAGGTCAAGTCCATGGATCATCAAACCATAAGACTCTAGCAAATACCATCTCCTGACTCCTATGTCCCCTCTTGGATACTCACCCATTCATTCTGACCCAGCTCAGCAAATAACCTATCTTGTCAATTTAGCAGAGGTGAACAGCCTTCCTGAGATAGCCCATTACTATCATCACTGTAATCCTTTCGTATGGTCCATAGTTCCCCATTTTGCTGTTGGGGATCTCTTGTATTCTGGCATTGGCTACTATTCTACTGTACTCTGCCTTAACACCCAGACTGTCAAACATGTGCAGGAAGCAGCCATTCCAAAGAAACTCTTCAAGGGTTTTTGTCTTTGTGCCTCTCATTCCTACAAGTCAGCACCCATAACTGAAAGCTGCAGTGTTTCCTTCAGCTGTTTTGCTTTGCACTTCCTTTCCTCCTTGCTCTGCCTTGTGAATCCAGAGCCTTAACACGGTCTTCAAGAATGCACAACAAGCCAGACGCCAGTGGCTCACACCTTTCATCCTAGCTACTGAGGAGGCTGAGATCTAAGGCACATGGTTCAAAGCCAGCCCAGCCAGAAAAGTCCCTGTGAGACTGTTATCTTCAGTTAACCACGCAAAACCAGAAGTGTTGCTGTGGCTCAAAGTGGTAGAGCGCTAGCCTTGAGCAAAAGAGCCCAGGGACAGCACCAAAGCCCTGAGTTCAAGCCCCATGACTGACCAAAAAAAAAATGCACAATAGCAAGTGAGTCCTGATGCCTATGAGCTGCAGAATGCTTCAAAAAGTAATCTATGTAGGAAGAACTTTGCAACAAAACCACTTCAGAATAAAAAAAGTGTATGAAATATGAATGAAAGAAAACACATTTCTTCTTTATCTTTCTTATCTTAAGTACTTGTACAAAAGGGTTTCAGCATGTGAATTCATGAGCAGAAAGAACCTTAATTAGTGCCATCTTTTCCGTCATTCTCCAATCTCTCCCAACCCTACCCAGGCCCTCAATTGACCTGATTCCATTTCCACACATGGACTTGAATATGGCTGTACTCTCCCAGGCTTCCTCTCTACCTTCATGTGCTCTCCTCCCCTTGACCTTGAAACTGAGCAATGGATGCCAAGTGAACATTATTTTAAACATAGGGTAATTCCAAGGGAGATAGAGAGCACTTGTAGAAGCCTGAATTTTACTCCCGTATTTTTCCCTCCCAAGTTCTATACTTGCTGTATGCTCTAGATAAAATATTACTCAGTTCAAAGAATACTCAATCAGGAAAGAGAGAGTGGAGAAAAGAGGAGGAGCAGAAAGAAGATGAGAAATTCTGACCCAATTAGCACACTGTTGTTTTACCTTCCCATCCACTGGTGCTAGGAAAATGGTTGCTAAAGCCTAGCAACAAGCCAGTAATTTCAGTTCCCAGGATGGAATACAGTGGATTACTAGCTCAGATTTGCGTTCCACTTCCTGAGTCAAGAATTCTGGTGTCCCAGGACTGCAGACTAGCATGAGATGCACACATGGTGGATGGAGAGCTCCAAGCATTCGCAGCCCCAAATACCCATTCCCATGACAAAGTCCATTGCAGGTCTTCCCCTTGACTAGCTGAAGAGATAGAAGAGATAGAACTGGCTTTGTGACAGGCTTTGAAGCTACACCTTAGAAGTTAGCCTGATGTAGCCTGCTGGATGGGAAGAAAATACACAGCCCAGTCTTTACATCACCCAACCTAACAAGCAGTCATGTGAGACTGTCCTTGACCAACCTATTCCTGACCAACTCAACAGCAGATATGGTACCTCTGCTGACTTTGAAGAGCTAAGCAAAAATCAGTGAAGCAAGACTCAGAAGTACGTGCCCAACTCATAGACTGAACGATAATACTTGTTACAAAAGATTCCTGATAATCATTTGAAAATCATCTGTCCAGACACTTAAATACTAAGTCTGGAGTTCCCTGGGAGAATAGATCAATAGCTTTCAGGGCTCAGACTCTTTTTACTTATTTTTATTATCTTTAAGTAGTTGCACAGAGAGGCTACCACTCAACAAATGCATCTTGATTGATGCCCCTAACCCTTCTATTGCTCTCCCTCATCTCTGCCAAACCAGGATTCCCTGGTTTGAGAATCCATAATGAGTTGTTCCAAAAACAGATTCACAACCCTAGAGGTCATTTTAAATAATTACAACCTTAGAAGCTAACATATGAAAAATGCTTGTACAAAGCCACCAGCATCAACTCTCATTTTGGCAGACAGAAGGGCATTACCCTGGTTTTGGAGGTGAGAAACTGAGAGAATGAGATGTTAGGCAGTTTTGAAGGACTGGCATGAAACCTGGCATTCATCTGATGCCAAAACCCAACACAACAACACAATGGCATCCACAGGCAGAAGAGAAGAATGCCATGGCACAGCTTCCACTCTCAAAGCCGCCTATCCTGGTGAGGTTATTAGACATAATATTGCATTTATCAATTTCCCCTATGAGTCTGGCAAAATACTTTTACTCATTCATCCTTATAAAACAAAAACAATCCTAATGAATGCTCTAAAAGTACCCTGCTTGGAGGAATGAATTATAATTTAATCCCTTTGTGTAGAATGAACTGTGACCACTAATTTCACTTTCACAGCAATTCTATGATAAAATAGTTCTACCACTCTTCCAATGGAAACAAAGTGAAGTTTTGAGAGACACTGAGCAAGCAACATATCAAAACTCACAAAGCTTTGGTTCCAAATGCTAGAATGCATGCTTTTAAATATCCACTACTTTCCATTATGGTGATTTGTTTTTTGGTGTATCTGTAATCATCTGGATGTCAAGATCAAAACTAATACTCAATTTAAACCTTTTTTTGCCTATCTCCTTTTGGAAAACTTGAAGCAGAGAGTTCCAAAATTACAAGCAAGGAAACAGATTAAGTCCTGGGTACCTGAAAGTTCATTATCTTCCAGTGTTGACACATTTTAATATTCTCTATAGCTAATTTTAACAAATGAAATTCAAACACAAAGCCACCAGACTTTCCTTTGGGTGTTGCTCTTGTTTAGGTCCACGTGTTGAAGGCTTAGTTTACGAAGTAGAGTGGCACTGACAGAAATAGTAGAACTTCCCTTAGGATGTAGGACCACCATTCTTGGACCCACTAATCTACCTTCCTGCAGTATCTTACCTTTGTTTCATGGTTTCTCTTTTATATCGTCCAATCCTCTTTCCACTGGCCATCCTTCAACTATCTGCAGATAGCTAATCATATGCCTCTGAAGGAAGTCATGCTTGCAATTCTAGATTTTTTTTTTGCACCAGCACTGGAGCAAGGCCTTGCACTCTTGCGTTGACATTGATTTTTTTTCAGCTTTATGGCTTATATTTACCATAACTGTATTAAAGACCATAAGACATTACAGGCTCATTCCTGTAATTCTAGCCACTCAGGAGCCTCAGATCTGAGGCTTGAGGTTCAAAGACAGCTCAGACAGGAAAGTCTATGAGACTTTTATATCCAATGAACCACCAAAAAGCTGAACGTGGAGCTGTGGTTCAAGTGGTAGAGCACCAGCCTTGAATGAAAAGGAAGAGTGCCCAGAAAAAAGAAAAATAAAGCAGAATGAATCAAGGCTGATTCTACCAATTTCTAGTCAATTGACCCCTCTCACAGAGTTTATCCAAAGTGCATCCTAACTCAAACTATTTTGCTCATGTCATTGCTGAGATCTCAGAGTATTTTATTCAATATGTATTTTGGCACGTGCAAGCTATGTTGCCACTAAGATTGCAGGTGACTGGGTTTTGCCACTCTAACCATGATGTCAGTTTCGCAGAACCAAATAGTCATCATTTAGCTGCCCTGAACTCAAAAGGACCCATTCAAAGAACAGATCATTACTCCGTAGTGAGAAGAGAGGTCAGGGAGAGAGAAAAGCAGGATGCAGGCAGGGGCTGTGTCTGAGTGCAGGCAGCTGAGATTCGTGAGGTGACGTGGGCCACAGCGACCCCTCCACTGACGTGTAGAAGTGGAGAGATGTCGGGGACACTTCAACTCTAATGTTCTTATTAATCACTGAAGGGCAGATGGCTCAGTGAAGGAGCCCAAGTTCTTTTTGGGAAAAGAACTTCAAGATGCCATTCCAGAGGCCTGTGGAAAGTATTCATCTAACAAATCACCTGATCTATGGCCCCTGAATGGGAGAAGTAAAAGCCTCACGTGTCAGCTGACTCCAGTCACTGGAAACTGAGTCTCACCAGCAGGAGCTGTGCCCAGGCTCCAGGCTTTCTGGTTTCCAAGGCTTTGGCTACTGGATGGAAACTGCAAGTGATTATTCTGTTTTCCTCCCAACTGATTTCCATATGGACCCAACTATTTACACTAGTCTTCCCTCAAAACTAAATTTCTGTTTCCTCATCCATTTGCATGTCCTGCTGCCACTGTCCTAAAACCTTTGGCAAAATAAAAATGGGTGGTCCATTCCTTCCCTCAGCCACTGAGCATAACAGGGGAGCAACTGTCCAACCACATCAGAGGTGCTGGCGTTCACACCTGTAATCCTGACTACTCAGGAGGCTGAGATCTGAGGATCGCCGTTCAAAGCCAACCCAGGCAGAAAAGTCCTTGAGACTCTTATCTCCAGTTAGCTACCAAAAAAAAACCTGAAAGGGGAGCTGTGGATCAAGTGGTAAAGCACCAGCTTTGCTCAAAACACTTCAAGGACAGCATCCATGTCCTGAGTATAAGCCCTAGGACTGGTACACACACAATAATAATAATAAATTACAGTTCATAATAAAAAGATTAATAATAAATTGCAGTTCATTTCTAAGTTCAGTAGACGTAAAGATGCTACAGTTAGCAAAATAACAGCCCTGGAAAGATGTCATGACCCGGGCCCAGCCAGTGAATCTGTTCTCACGGAAGGCAGAAAGATCTTTGCAGATGTGAAATCATTCAAGTGACCGGATCTTGTGGCAGGAAGATTATCTTGGGGAGCGGAAAATGTCCAAATGAATCACCTGAGTTTTTACAAGTGAAGGACCTGTCCCTCGCTCGGGTCCACGGCAGGAGGCCGTGGCTGCTGAATCAAAGTCAATGACAAGCATGTCTGCTGGCTTTCAGGCCATGGGAGCCCAGCCAAGGAATGGGAGAGGGGCCGGAACTGGAAAAGGAAAACAGGAAATTCCCTCCCTACGCCTCCAAAAATAAATAAACGCAGTCCTATTGATGCCATGATTGTAAACCACTCACAGTTCAGTGGGAGCTCCCCTCTGCAGAATGACAGGTAACACATTCATGTTGTTTTAATCCTCTGAGTTTATAGTTGTTGGTTGCAGAAGCAACATCACTGCCTTTATTTTGATTCATTCAACAGCAGAGACCTATCTTATGGCATACTGTCTAGAGAAAGGATTACAGGAGCAAAACTGATCAAGTAGGCCTGCACCTGTCGTTCAAGAGGTAGAGTACCCATCTCAAAAACACAAGACCCTGTTTTCAAACCCCAGTACTAAAAGAAAAAAAAACTTAAAATATGAACTGTTCCCTTACTAACACCAAATTTTCAGACAATGAAAGATATTAAACAATATGTTCAAGGGCCCAATTATACAGTACAGCATGTCGTTTCTGCAGGTACCAGGTTTCCTAGACTGAGCTAAATGATGATCATCATAGATACAGTACTCGAAATTGCTACCTATGAGGCCGGAAGTGATTCAAAGCCAGTGGGGGAGAAAAGACTCTGAGCAGCTCCATTTGTACAGAAATTGAGTGGTGCATGAGTGTGCTTCTAGCAGTAATACCTAACACAGGAAGCTCATGGCTCATGTGTACTCCCAGACAGGAAGTGAGACCCTATCTCAAAGATAACTAGCAAAAATCAGAGCTGGAAGTATGTCTCAAGTAGTAGAGTACCGGCCTAGCCAGAGCCAAGCCTCAAGTTCAAACTCCAGTAGTACAAAAAAACAAAATGCTAAAAACTCTTCCACTTTTAGCTCTAAAATGTATTCATTACTCTAGAAGTGAGAAATCAGCTCAGTGGTAACATAACTGCACTTGTGATTTAGCATCTGTAGTTCACAGACTGAGAGATACAAATGAGTGCATTTATCTTCAGAGGGCTGGAGGTGACAGAAATGGGTGTCCAAATGGAATCTGAATGCAGATTTGAAACTTGATGGTTCTGAAATCGAAAACTTATTTCCTTGGCTAAAGCTTAAGAAGCAGCTACAAATGGAAGATTGTAAGCCAAGAATTAAGCGTCAATAGCAAAGTATCCCTTTCTCAAAAATCACCAAGACCACTGGGTGCTGGTGGCTATAGTCCTAGCTACTCAGGAGCTTGAGGCCTGAGGATGAAGGTTCAAAACCAGCTCAAGCAGGAAGATCTAGGAGACTTGTATCTCCCCCAGTTAACTGGCAAAAAGCCAGAAGTGGAGATGTGGCTCAAAGGGTAGAACACCAGCTTTGAGCAGAAAAAGCTAAGAGACAGCTTTCAAGACCTGAGTCCGAGTCCTAGTACTGGCACCAAAAATTTTAAAAATTAGAAAACCAACTCTGAGCTGGCTTAATTCTGCCCATTCGAATTAGTTTTTAGAAACCACAGTGGAGAATGAAAACTTACAAGTGAACAAAAATGTTTCAATTGGCAATAAATGAATATGTCGTGGGCTGAGCATCAGAGACTGTCCTTGGACTGATCTAAACACATGCAGTAGGAAGCTTTTGAAAGTGCCATCCCACTCAGCCTTCTGAAAATATGCTCTCCTTTTATAATAGGAAATTCACATTTGATTGAAAAGATAGAACACAGCACTCTCGGTTTAATGCTTTCTAGATGAGCTTGTTATTTACTGGATCCCATGCTTCATATAAGTTCAAAACAGACTTTTTTTAGAAAACGTTTTTTCAGTAAAGAAGATGAATTTATATAAATCGAGAAAAAAAAAGCTGCTAAGGACAACCTTCCTCTGAGCCACACTTCAAGAACTTAGTCAATAAACATATATGAAAACTTTCAATATGCAAAGTACTATCTGGGAACTGAAAAGATACATACACAGGTATTTATTATAGAGCCTCTACCTTGAAGAAATGTGTAGCTTAATAGTAAGATGAATATTCAAATTCCTCATCGCAGTTTGTTTTGTTTTGTTTTGTTGGGAGGTGCCAGTACTGGGACTTGAACTCAGGGCCTCACACTTGTTCAGATTGCTTACTCTCAGATGGTGCTCCACCACCTACACCATGCCTCCAGCCTGATTTTTTGCTGGTTATTTTGGAGATCGAATTTCAGAGACTTTTCTACCTGGTCTGGTTTGAGACCATAACTTTACAAGTCTCAGCCTTCTGAGTAGCAAGAATTGCAGGGTGAGACATCAGTGCCCGGCTCCTTTTTTGGTTTGGTTTGGTTTCTTTCATTTTTTTTTTTTTTTTAGCAAATGTCAAAAGAGATGTGAAAGAATTACCATTAAGAACTTGTAGAGAATGCAATTTCTTCTGAAAGGTAAGGAGCATGTTGGAGAAACTGGTCAATGTTAAAGGATAAAATGATTCCAAGCAGGGGTGCAAGGGGAGGGGGTCCAAGGGAGCTGAATCATTTGAAAAGCAAACACAAAGGATCCTGCGCAAGTATCCAAGAGCTAAGAAGCAAGACAGCTTGGCCGAAACACACAATACTTGCATGGGAAACACTACACCATGAGATGTTTTGAGTGCAGGGAATTAATAAAAGTGCTCAGAGCTCTGCTTCACCAAATGAAGTTTATAGAATAGAATACGCACATATAAGAAATGAAGGGCTATTTATAGAATAAAATTTAGAGACAATAGAAATAGTGCAATGTTCGTTCCGGGGAACTAACTAAAACAAGTCTTTTGTTTTTTTGGTTTTTTTGGTTGGTCATGGGGCTTGAACTCTGGGCTTGGGCACTGTCCTTGCACTCTTCAGCTCAAGGCAAGTGCTCTCCACTTGAGCCACAGCACTACTTCCAGTTTTCTAGTGGTTTATTGGAAATAAGAGTCTGAGGGAGTTTCCTGCCCAGGCTGGCTTTGAACCGAGATCCTCAGATCTCAGCCTCCTGAGTAGCTAAGATTACAGGCATAATATACTAGCAGAAATATACTAGCAGAAGAGCTCAAAAGCTTTATATATATATATATATATATATATATATATAAGATGATACCAAGATATGGACACAAAAGGTTTTTCTTTGTTGTTGTTTTTAATGTACAATGCAATTTATTCTTTTTTCTTTCTTTTTCTTTTTTTTTGGGGGGGGGTCAGGTCGTGGGGCCTGAACTTTGGGCGCTGTCCCTCAGCTCTTCAGCTCAAGGCTAGCGCTCTACCACTTGAGCTACAGCTCTACTTCCAGCTTTTTTCTTTCTTTTTTTTTTTTTTGCTTATGTGGTGCTGAGGAATCGAACCTAGGGCCTCTGCATGCAAGGCAAGCGCTCTACCACTGAGCCACCTTCCCAGCCCCCGATTTTTTCTTTTGTATATTCTTCCTTCTATGGTATATCCCTGTTGTCACTGTATTTGATTTTTACACCCTGCATCTTATATATATATTTATCTAATTTAGAGAGGGGAAGGGGAAAAACAAAATGCTGAAACGAGGATACAGGATGACCCATTGCAACAATGATACTCACAAGACACTACGTTGGAAATGAACTTTACAATTTTGGAGGGGGGAAGAAGGGGAGAGGTGGGGGAGGGAAGGGATGGTGGGAGAAAAACAAAGGAGGGTTTAACAATGCATGACAAGAAATGTACTCATTACCTTACTCATGTAACCATAACCCCTCTGTACAGCATCTTTACAATAAAATAAAATTTTAAAAAGTGTACTCATTGCCATTCTTTTGTAACTGTAACCCCTCTGTACATCACCTTTACAATTGAAAAAAAAGTTTTTTTTTAATTCTTAATTCTCGTGATGTAACATATGGACTGGCATCTGCTCCCTGCCTGCCTGCCTGAACTTTTCTTTTTTAATCGTGGGACTTGAACTCTGGGCCTGGGCACTGTCCCTCAGCTCTTCAGCTCACGTCAAGTGCTCTACCACTTGAGCCACATTGCCACTTGCCTGGACTTTTTCTGTGGTTCACTGCCGGCTCTGACCCTATTGCCTGGACTTCGTGAGAATGCCAGATCCCAGCACACCAGCTCTATCTTCTTGCAGCTGTCACTACTGCGTGGATGGCAATGTAGCTGCAGGACCGCAGGCAGGAGCTCAGGCAGCGTCCATGCACAAGGGGCAGACACTAATGGAGACACTGAATCCAGGCTCCAGAGATAAGGGAGGGGAGGAAGGGAAGGCAATCAACACAGGCAGAAATCATTTGAAAGGAAATAATGGGATAAAAGAAAAGCTTTAGTTTTTGTGTGGGCAGTGGCTGCTCTTTCTGTCCTTTGGTTTAACAATGTATTTATTAAGTGCAAAGGAAACTTGAGCCCCTTTATATTGCAAAGAACAAGCAATAAAGAATGATTTTTGTAATACATGGTTTATGGAACAAACATGCAGAAATAATCAGAAGACCCAGGACAGATCAAAAGACAAAGGAAAGTATAAGTCCTCAAAAAAGGGAAAGGGAAATTTCTTATTCTTTTTTTGTTTTTAATCCTATTTTATTATCTATAAGTAGTTGCACAAAAGCATTTCCATTAAACATGTCAGTTTATAAATACAATGCACCTAGATCACTGTAAGCCCTTTCATCATTCTGTCCCCATCACTCCCTTCCATACATATTTCCATGTCCAAAACTACATTTTAATTATTAAGTTCTTATTCTAAAAGGAGAAGGAAGAAGATAGTGCTGTTGTATAAGAACTGATGGGTCATCTTTGGAACATACATCTTGTACTGGATACAGAGACATTCTGAGCTGAAGCGTTCTGTGGGCCTTGTTCTCTCATGAAAGAAGAGAATGAAAGAATGTGCAGAGTGACCTCTGGTGATTAAGAAGAGTGGAAAAGGTGAGGAAGGCCTCTGTGGAAACACATTTAAGAGATGTTAGACGGAGACTTTAGCCCTGAGGGACTCCAGCAATGGCAGAAAGCTTTGTGAATTATTGAAGGATTAATCAAGTTGGTTTGAGATTTCCACCAACCAGAGCCAGTAGCTCTGAGCTTTATCACACAAGCACCAACAAAGATCACAGAATGAAGGATGTAGGGTCATCAAAAGAGCAAGCATTCCTTTTCTTTTCTTTCTTTCCTTTTTCCTTCTGGCATTTTCTGAGTAGTTTTTGGACATAAGAGCCTCACAGACTTTCCTGCCCGGGCTGGCTTGGAACCACAATCCTCAGATCTCAGTCTCCTGAGTAGCTAGGATTACAGGTGTGAGCCACCAGTGCCTGGTTACCATTTCTTATATACTAATTTTCATGTGCAGTTTTTTCAGGTTGACTCGCCTTTGAGCGTAAGCTCTTTGGACACAGTGTACAGGGTGTCCAATCTAATCTGATGGCTGTCCTATTGGTGCTGGGGTAGGGGAGGGAAAGAAGAGAGCAGAGCAGAGTTTACAGAAGGCTTGCTCAGAACCAGTGGGGATGCTGTCATTATTTGCAAGCATTAACCTGTCTCCAAGAATAAACACACTATGCATTTGCAGTAAAAACTGGTGGCTGTGAACTGGCTTTAAGCCTCTCAGTTGCTCCATAAAAGGATGTTAAAAGCATGTAGATTGTATATTAACTAGAACAAAATCATAAAAGGCAGTCAATAAAGTGTCTGTAAATTCTCATTCTTAACAGAATGTAGACTCTGCTTCTGCCAGTATCATCAGACTAACCAAAATGTTTTAGTGAAATTGATTTGAAAATTGACATGATTTATTCTCATTACCAAGCTTACGTTAAACAGTAAACCTAAGCCAGGCACTGGTGGCTCACACTACTCAGGAGGCTGAGGTCTGAGGAGATTGAAGAGAGTCCAGGTGGGAAAATCAGTGAGACTCTTATCTCCAATTAACCAGAGAATGCCAGAAAAATGGAGCTGTGGCTCAAGTGAGCACAAAAATCTGAGGGGCAGTGCCCAGGCCCTGAATTCTTGTCCCCAGGAAGGGACAAGAAAGAGAGACAGAGATAGAAAGAACAACAAGACTGCTCTGGCACATACCTGTAGTGTCATCTAAGTCACATCTCCACACCTTTGAGAGACCTCATTCTCATGACACTCAGCCCCTGAGCTTTCTTCTTGAAACCACTTCAAAAACAACTATTCTGATAGCATTCTATGAGCACAGCTTCTCTGGAAGGCCTGTGGTTTTCCTTTAGGCTTCCAGATCTGCTTGAAGGGCAGTAGAGAGCTGGTTCTGAACCCAGCTCCAGGTCATGTGGTATATTCCCAACTGGGATGGCCGACACAACCCCCACGGCCTGGCACACAGCAATTGCCTAATAAATATTTGGCACATTGAATTGAAGCATGGCTTCCCCGGGTTTCCTGGCACCCAGACCAACCATCAGCCTGCAATGTGTCCAAGGATGGCCCCTTCCCATGGGCCTGAGATCTGTCTGAGGATGGCCCCTTCTTGCCCACCTCTGGCACAGCACTTTGCCTACACACCGGCCAGTCTGACTGCCATGCGGCATGGAAGGCCAGGTGCAAGTTGACCACACTCCACCCTAGGTGATGGGCAGTGCTGCTCAAGAAGGTCTAACATGCAACTCCAGGTCCACTGCCTTTTATGTTCCTTACTATCATTAAGAACCTCCTCAGATCACGGTTCAAAGCCAGCCCAGGAAACCGGAAGTGGTGCTGTGGCTCAAATGGTAGAAAGCTAGCGTTAAGCTGAAGAGCTGAGGCCCAGAGTTCAAGGCCCAGGACCAGCAAAAAAGAAAGAAAGAAAGAAAACCTGTCTCCTGGACTTTCTAGGCTGGTCTCATACCAAGATCCTCAGATCTCAGCCTCCAGAGTAAGTGGGACTGTAGGCATGAGATGCTGGTATCCAGCTTGAGGTGCTTCTTAAACAGCTAAATCCGTGCCTTACAATACTCATTTTCTAGTGTGGAACAGTCTCACAAACACTTTAAACAATAATGCATACAACATCTATCTTGGGGCTTCTTAACATTTTGCTATTTTAACTTTCTAGTCCAAATATTCCAGAACATTCTGAAATTTTATCAGAATTTTGTCTCTCACAAACTTTATCCCTTGACGAGGAAAATTACAGTCAACTTTGAAAAAAAAAGATAGATGTTTAAAGAAATATTCATGGCAAATAAAACGTTAAGCAGAAAGTACATGGTGATAATAGTGCTTATTCCCAGAGGAGAAGCTTTCGCTTGCTCATAATACTAAAACTTTAACGTATAATTATTAGCAGATGTATAAATAGGCACAAAGCTTTCTCTTAACTAAAGTTTCCGTCTTCGTCTAGAATATTCTTTATCCTGGAAAAGTCAGAAGAAATAGCGATAAGCTGAAGCCAAAACCCAAGATAAGCATAGAGATAGTAAGATTGCCTGTACGAGAACTTAAGTCTCACAGTCTGAACAAATGAAGACGAATATTTGTGGGTAAAAAGAGAATTCCCTGAAATGAATTTTGGGGTAGCCAGAGAAAACAGAAGAGAGTGGTTCACATGGCCAATGGTGAGAGAAGGATCATCCAATTATAAACCAGAAGAATTGATACATGTCTAAGGCAAAATCCTTGACTGAATTATTTACAACTTGATTTGTAATATATGAAAAAATATATAAAAATATATAAAAATATATTTAAAAAATGGCATCCTCAACTAAACCAGCTTTTGGTAGCATTCCTACATGGGCAAAAGAAGAATGATTTGAAAAGCACAGCTTATCATGATTGCTGCAAGATGTTCCACAATCTCATAATATTTTGCCTTGTGTGGAAGTCAAGGAAGTAGAAAATGGATCAGGGGAGTCATTCAGGTGTAAACCAGGCTGAACAGGGGTGGTGGAAGCCAGTGTCAACCTAAGAGAATTTCAAAAGCATTCATCTGTCCCATGCAACATTCGCACTTGTGGTCTGAAGAGGATTCTTATCATCTCCGAGTGCCTGCGCAGAAAGACAGTAAAAAGTTAGTGATGGAAACAGGACTTCAAAAATCCCAATGGGCTTAAGAACGGAGCCAAGGCAAGCAAAACCAACGCTTCAGAGAAATAAATAAAGCCTTTCACGTGGGTTAGAAGAACTGGGGCATTATTATGAGAGAAGGGAAATACAGATTACAGAATGCAGAGGAATGAAAACACAGGGTACTTTGGTGGAAGGGCAGTGTATTATCTATCTCCTTGGTGATGAGCTGTCGCCATAAAGTAAGTCAGGCTAAGAGAGACCAAGGATGAATGTTTTCTCTCACTGAGGAAGCTAGATCTACGTTTTAATTATACATGTACATACAGAAGACCATAGGCCTAGATGTACAAACATAGAAACAAAACAGTGATGCATGCAGGGAAGACATATAACATTAGTGATGCTGATCATGAGGCAGTGTACTCACCAAGTGACATATGGAATTGAAATCCTTTTGTACAACTACCTGAAGAAAATTTAAAAAATTTAAATAAAAATAAAAAGTACCCCAAATTTGGTGGCATAATATAATAAAAGTTCATTGTCTCACAGTTCTGGGAGCTCCAAGTCCAACCCCAGTGTTTTCCCAAGACTATGATCTCCCACTCTCTCACCATGGAAGCTCTTGATGGGACTCTCTGGCCTTGCTTCTTCCACCTGGACACATGAGTTTGCTGGCATTCCTTGGCCTATAGATGAGTCACAATAATCACATGAACATCTTCCCTGGATGTTCACCACCTTTGCTCTGTGCTCATTTACCTAGATGTCCTAACTCCCCCTATACTTTTTTTTGTCGGTCATGGGGTTTGAACTCAGGGCCTAGGGTGATGTCCCTGAACTCTTTTGCTCAAGGCTCTACCACTTTGAACCACAGCTCCACTTCCAGTTTTCTGCTGGTTAATTGGAGATAAAAGTCTCATGGGCTTTTCCCACCCAGGCTGGTTCTGAACCACGATCATCTGATCTCAGCCTCCTGCATAGCTAGGATTATAGGCATGAGCCACCAGCACCCAGCTAACTCCCCCTTTTTATAACGACCATAGCCATACTGGATCAGGACCAACACCAGAGACCTTCCTGATCTTCTTGATTACTTCTGCACAGATGCTAATTACAAATAAGGTCAAAATTTGAGGTCCTGGGTACTCAAATTTTAATGAATTGCTTGGAGAGGATACAGTTAAACCCCTAACAAAGAACTCTGTTCATTAACAGCAACGTATCTTCTTTGAAGAGCATGACAGAATTAAGTGGTTAGGAGTTAGGGAAGAGCTCTCTCTGGAAAAGACTACTGCCTGCAGAACTTAAGGCAGCACTGAGCTTTGGGGGGGAAAGGGTAGAGATGGGAGGAGTTTGTTCTCAAATGCTGAGAGCACCGTTTACAGGAAATGGGAATGTGCAGCCTGGGGAGGAGCAGGTTGGGGAAGTGAAAGCTGCCGCAAATGCAAGATCCACGAGCAGAAAGCAGAAGCTGAGTTGTTTTCTATGGCTCTGAGACCAAAATTGAATGACTGAGAGAGATTGATTCCAGGACACGGAAAGAGGATTCTTCAGAAGATTCTAGTGAACTCACAGGCAGTTAAGATTCATTGGAAATACTAAAATCTCTGCTTCAGTATGTCTTCCAGAAAAGGTGTAACAGAGAAGGAGGAATCAAAGCATTGGCAATTAGCTTGGATCATGAATGAGTCTCTGACCATGTCATCAATAATTTTAGGAAAAGAGTTCTTTTTAGCAAAGTGTACGAATGCCCAAATAGCCCATAATATTTTATAAGGAAATGGAATGTGCTAGCCAAAATTTAGACTCATTTTCTCTTAAAATGGAAAGAAAAAAGACAGAGAGAAAAGGATCACCTATTTTAACTCCACAAATTAAAAAAAAAAAAAGATGATCTAAAAACCACTAACTATCGGCAGTAAGAATACAGAAAATCCACGAGCTCAAATAAAGGAAAACAGGAATTATCCATCACAGGAATAATAAAATGAAGTCATGTGACCAGTTTTAAAGGAGAAATAGGAAAGATCAAGTTAGCAAACAGGGACCCACAACCCTCCCTCAAACCCCAGGGGCACAGAGGAAATAGGGAAAGCCATTGCGGATCTGAAGTGATTCTGGTTTCCCTGGAGGAACTTGGAGAGTGAGACAGGGATGGGGTGAGGAGGAGTCCACAGAAGGTGACTCCACGTGGAGTGGTCAGGCCACCTCAGTGGGAGGGCCTTGGCTCAGCTGCTCACCCACCAGCTGCACAAGATTTCACCAAATGCTGCTCTGTCTCGCCGCGTCCTCTGTGACTTAAGGGAAAGAAACAAGGAGTCCGATGATGTTTGAACAATTTCCTTGCACTGGTAAGTGGTGATACTGATGGACATCCACAAAGGGACTTCGGAAATATTTTAGTACCCTGCAGGCAGAGGGAAGTTCAACTTTACTAGGCTCAAAGCAAGACATGGGTAGTGCAACCACTAATACATTAGAATCAAAAGTGGGAAAACTCAACAAATAGTTACTGCAGAAGGAGATAGATGCTGGTAAGCCGAAAGACCTCATACCAAGATCATTTCATAGGAGGTGGGAGAACACAAAGTCATCAATTAGCATCCATTTATTACATGGCTCCCTGCGTTAGCAATAAAATGGTTGGTGCTGTGTAAGAGGCTATTTACCAGTATCCCTATGGACACACTCAAGTACCTAGCCTAGTATGATCTGAAGTTTAATATATTCCTAAGCCTGAGTCTGTGTGTGGAGCTTTGAGTTCGAAATAATGTCACCTCTCAGGGAACATAATGAAACGAAGACTCAACACACAGAAAAACATGTGAAGAGGCAGAAGCACTTGGAAAGAGTTTCAACAGATACAGAGAAGCTGATGCAACTCAAAAAAGAACTGCCGAATAATGCTCAGAAGCCTAGACATAAGAAATAAAAGATCTGGGAAATTTAAAAGTGTCTAAATTCACAAGGACCTTCTCTCATGTTACAAATATACATTAAAAAGAAGTTGGCTGAGTATTTCAGAAACAAAGTGCTAAAGGAACAGAATAGCGGGAGGATAAACAGAAGAGGGGGAATCTCTGGGTCCTTGTAGTAGCAAAGGCTTTTGCATGTAGACATCTGTAATCCCAGCTACCTAGGGAGGTAGAGACCGAGAAGATTGTGGTTCAAGACCAGCCCAGACAAAATCTTAGCAAGACCCTATCTCAACCAACCAGAGGCCGTCATGATTCAATATGGGAGACATAAGTAGGAGGATCACTGTCCACTGGACCTGGGCAGAGATATAAGACCCCATCTGAAAATTAATTAAAGGAGGGTAAAAAGGAAGCTGGAGGCATGGTTCAACTAACAGATCACATTCTTGCTCAGCAAGAATGAGACAACCTTTGAGGTCAAACCCAATACCATCAGAAGAAAAATAACAGGCTAGAGGATTTTGAGCATTTGAGTGATAGGTCCAGCTTGGCTTTGCAGCTGCAGGGGAAAAGGGGGAGATGTGAGCCAGAGCACTAGAAGATGAGCAGCGCAAGACACAGCCAAACAGAGCGAGCACAAGGAAGGAGCCTGCATGGCTGAACAGGTAGAATGTGGTAACCAATGCAGCATTACCAGTCCACTGGAGAGACAGTCACAGGGAGGGAGCACAGGAGGAAAGTAGGTTTGGGGTCCAGGTACAACAATTAGAGATGAGCCGGGTACGGGTGGCTCATGCCTGTGATCCTAGCTACTCAGGAGACTGGGAGCTAAGGATTGCAGTTCAAAGCCAGATCAGACAGGAAAGACTGTGAGACTCTTATCTCCAGTAAACCACCAGAAAAACCGGAAGTGGTGCTGTGGCTCAAGTGGTAGCGTGCTAGCCTTGAGCTGAAGAGCTGAAAGACAGTGCCTAAGCCCAGAGTTCAAGGCCTACAACGGATAACAAAAAAGAAAGAAAAAACTTTAAGATGACATGCAATCCCACTCCTGCCCTGTCCTTTTTCTTTTCTAACTCTGCAACTTGAAAAGCCTATATTTATAGAAAAGAACTCTGATATACGTGGTTGTTTAGTAAATATCTTTTTTTATGCTTTTATGGGTTTTTTTTGGAGACAGTATCTCAATACATAGCCCAAGCTGACCTACCTCCTGAGGGCTGTCATTACAGATGTCTGCCACCACATCTGACTATAAATCTCTCTTAAGAGCATGAGGTAAAAGTCTGACTGAAAGAGAGCTACGACAATCAACAAAGCACACAAGGCCCTAATGAATTCTCAAGTCATCTGCAAAGGATGTTCTAACCGGTGTCCTCTAAGCAGAGACTCCATCAAATGCCTTATGGGAGCAAAATAACTCTACATGTCACTCTTGGGTGATGAGAGTTCAAAGAATGGAAAGGCAAAATGAATAAATGGATGGATGGAAGCACACATGCATATTCCAGGATTCAGATTCCTAAGGTGTGCTGACTTTATCCACCTGGCTTCAAAGCATGCCCACATGTCGGTCTGTTCCCTTGCTTGTGGATGAAAGAATCAGAGCGTGACAGCACTTGTAAAAAGGCCAAGTTCACTTCCCATTTGACGACCTAAGGCCGGACTCACCAGTGTGTGGGAAAGACAGAGCCCTTGGTTTCACACTTATCCCACATCTTGGGGCTAAGAAGGCCCTGGAGTGGCTGCAGTACACATCGATAAGGCCAGGGGAGAAAGCAGACACTGTCACCAGTGTAATGCGCATTTGCAGAAGGCATCTGTGGGCAGGCTGATGGATGCTAACACATTGGGGTTGCAACAGCCCATCCTAAGTTGTCTCACAAACAGATTCAACAGTCTTGCCAAAGAACTTTATCCATGCAAAACTGACTTTTGGAGAAGCGTCTTCCTGCCAGGTCCCCAGGGAGATGCCCCTCCCACCCCACTGCACCCCCCAGTTTTCACTGTCACTACCTCGGACTCATCTCCCACATTTAAAGGTTGAGTGTTCTTACAGAGTGGGGGGATAGAGAAGGGTCAAAGGGTCTCAATGGAAAATGTCTGGGTGCCTCCACATGTCCCTAGTTCTTCAAGTTTCACGTGGCTTTGCTAAAATTCCTATTTGATCATGGCAACACTGGGCTCCTCTTTGGAGAGAGAAGTCACTAG
Source organism: Dipodomys ordii (assembly GCF_000151885.1). Taxonomy (NCBI): domain Eukaryota; kingdom Metazoa; phylum Chordata; class Mammalia; order Rodentia; family Heteromyidae; genus Dipodomys; species Dipodomys ordii. The sequence continues at coordinate 1,774,915 of NW_012267368.1, forward strand.
GTGAGCCAGAGCTCCAGCCTGCTCTTCAGAGAAGTGCCCTTGGGACCCACTACTGGTCCCTGAGACCAAATGCTGTCATCTATGGGAGTAGTGACTCACTCTTGTTTGGTGTTCGTTTCATCTTTAAGTCATTTTACAAAGGAGGTGCCATGTAACAGCAGTTTATGACACAACGCGTCTTGACCATTGTCACCTCTTCCACCATTCTTACCCACCGCTCCCTCACCCTTCTTCACTTTATACAGTAGACATCGGATTCTTCACTGCCTTCTCCCCTTCTACTCCTCTTCGTTTGTGCACCCCTCTCCCCTCTATCCCACCCCTGCCATTTATCCACTTCCTGGTGTTTATTTGCTGAACTTTGATTTTGCCTTTCTAGGGGACTGCACTATTTGAGTTCTCCTTTGCATCTACCGTATTTCAGCTAATACATTTGTACACACTTGCATACCACCCACCATATTTACTTATACATTTATCAGCTAAGTCTAGCCTCCACATATAAGAGAAAACATGTATCCTTTGTCTCTCTGGGACTGACTTACTTCACTTAACATAATTGTTTCCAAGTCTTTCCCTTTCTTTACAAATGGTACAATATCATTCTTTCTGATGGATGAGTAAAAGTCCACTGTGTGTATACATACATCACATTTTCTTGATCCATTTATCCAGTGAGGAGCATCTGGCAGATTCTCTGCCTTGGCTGCGGTGAACAGTATGGCAGTAAACATGATGTACTGGTGGCTGTACTGTAGCCTGGCTTGTCATCTTCTGGAAATGTCCAGCGGGGGAATTGCTCACTTACTCTTAAGGGATGAAATGGAGAAGGAGTCCTGGGCAGTGAGAAATAATAAATCAGGAATGGCAAGAGGAGAGAAGGACTATCCAGATACTTTAAGGAATGACTGGAAAATAGCAAGCAAGCTTGGGTGGGCTTCCTGACTCAGCTCTCACAGTTAACTAACGAAGAAAACAAATGCTGTCAGATAAATGGGCTTGTACTGGCTTGGTCTCTTGAGGGAGAACTAATTGAGCCCCTGAAAGTTCTGTGGCTAAACTATAGATAGATAGATAGATAGATAGATAGATAGATAGATAGATAGATAGATAGATAGATAGATGGATAGATGGATAGATGGATAGATGGATAGATAGATAGATAGATATGTGTGTGTATGTGTGTGCCATTTGTGTTCATTTGTTGCAGGTGGTTATTGTTAATCTTTCAGTTCTCTGCTAGCTTCTTCTCAGCACCGGAGCATGAAGTGATCATAGATTGGGGGTACAGGGGGAGGCCAGGGGGCAGGCACTGACACTGCTTCATGTTTCCTTTGCTAAACAGAGCCCACATTGCTTGCCAGCAGATGAAGAGGCCAAGATGTTCTTAGGCCTCTGGCTCAGTCTACCAGTGGTCTCACAGGACAATGCATCTCTCCCGGAAGCTCACAAGGGCAAAGGAAATTTCCTGAGGGGTAATCCTGAGAGCAGATGGCCTCAGAAGAAGGGGCCCTGTCTCCATGTTGACAGCTTGGAAGTGGGGAAATGACACAGAGGAAAACAAAATGCCTTCTTCTCTGGAGGTTAAGATTTTCCAATTTTTCTTTTCCTTTTTTTTTCTGCTGTAAAAACATTTTACGTTCTATAAAAGTTTCCTATGGCCCTAGTTATATTTTAATTACATATATTCATCCTCATTTTTTTGTTCTTCTGCTAAACCTGGGAAGTCCTGCACATTGAGAAGAAACCACACATGAAACGAAACCACATCGTTGGAATGAAGCCCCTTGAACGAGCATGTCTGTTTCCTTGGATGATGTTCACAGCGACCCCACACACAGATCTCTGCAACTGCAGCTCTGAGGAGCTCAGGAGCCGAGCCTGTCTTTCTCTTCTGGAGTCTCATGCCCTCCTCTGCTCAGGTGCCAGGTAGGTGCATCTACGGTGCTGAGAAGAGGCAGCCGGTTTCACGACGAAATGGAGTAGTGACAGGCCAGGAAAGGCCTTCAATGAAGGCAAAATCCCAGTGAGAAGCCTCGTACCAAATATAGCACAGTGGCCAAGATGATAGACACACTCCAACCCAGCCCTAGTGGCTCACACCTGTAATCCCAACTCCCCAGGAGGCTGAGATCCAGAGGAATAGAGTTCAAAGCCAGCCTAAGCAGTGCTCTGAGGATCAAGGTTTGAAGCCAAGTGGGGAGGGAAAATCCAAGAGCCACTTCTCTCCAGTTAACCAGCAAAACACGGTAAGTGGAGCTGTGTCTCCTGTGGGAGAACACTAGCTTGAGCTTGCACGCGTGGCCCTCCTACAGGAGACAGTCTGTGTCTCCCAGGAGGCCACCGCTGCGCCCTGCCTTCCCTGGCCTCTGCCCACAGCATGGGTCAAGACGCCACTGCCCACTTAGAGCACTCTCTCCTTTAAAGTCCCAAGGGGATGTGTGACACCACGGGTGGGGATTGTGGGGACATGTGCTGCCGAAAGGGAGCAGAGAGATTCAGAAATAGTAAAACAATAAAGCCCAGCCAACAGCCAGGATTCCTCAGGGGGGGAAGTTGGTGAAGGGGGGGGTGTAATGGGTGATATAAATAAAACCTTGAGTACTATCACACCCTTCCCAGCTTTCTAAGTCCTAAGTACAACTTCACCCTTGTGACGCAGTGGGAGCGATCCGTTTCTACTGTTCAAGGCACCTGCACGTTTCTTCTTCATCTCTTCACTCTGTTCTCACTGCCCTTGGCTAAATCAGATGACCCCGGGCCCTTTGTGTTTCTTGCCTGCAGCCAGTACTACAAGGATAGAAGTTGATTGAGCACATCTGACTCCCCTGGTCTGCATTTCCACACATCTGAGCTCTGCCCAGCTTTCCTAGGGCCCCTCCACTAGAACTCCCCTGTACCCAGCTAGTAGAAACAGTATTTCCCCCAGAGAGATGTTAAGTTTCCTCTCCACCTGTTCCCATATATCAGCCTTACATGATGATCATTGATGTCCTTATTAGTCAGAGTAGATGTCTTTGAGCCCAGTAACCATGTCTATTATATCCAATTTACCTTTTTTCATCTTAAAACAGTGCCTGGAACTAATGGATTTTTTAATATTAAAAAAAACTTCAAAAATATATGTTGAATACAGTCAGGAAGGACCCTTGTAGATCACTGACTCATGGAAGATGCCCTTGGTCATAGTCGAGAAACATCCAGTCAGGTTTTGCAAGGAGGTGGAATTTCTAAATGAAAAACAAGAAGGTGTTCATTACTTCATATATTATCATTTGATTTGGTTTGGTTTGGTGCCAAGGCATAGTTCTTGAGGGTTTTTTTGCTCAAGGCTGGCACTCTACCAGTTCAACTTCCACTTCTGGCTTCTTGGTGGTTCATTGGAGAGAAGAGTCTCACCCACCTTCCTGCCCAGGCTGGCTTCAACCCAGGATCCTCATGCCTCAGACCCCTGAATAGATAGGTCACAGGTGTGAGCCACCAGTGCTGGGCTGTACAATTGGTTTTACCATTAAATGTGGCATGGTTTTGCCCCAGGTAGGTACAGAACTCTTCTGTTTCTGCTATAATGATGGGACAGTTGAGAGTAAGACCTCTGTGAAGGGTTGAACTGCATTTGTCTATCTCTGATCTGGAGGCTGCGATTCCAGGGCTGAGGCCCTGAAAATGTCAGGAGGCTCTCCCAGCAGCACCCACGCTTGTCATGAAAAGGAAGGGCCATAAAGGCCCGGGCAGGGCAGTCCAGTGCCCAGTCACTTCCAAGAGACCCAGCACTTTATCCTGTTCAATGGGAACTGAAGGAATAAATCAGTGGGTAGTCAACGCAGATTCTGAGAAAATAACATTGCCCTGGAAGATAATTACATGTAAGAATAAGTCTTTTCATCTTCTTTTATTATCAAGGAGTTGCACAAAGGGGTTACATTTCCATAGGCAGGTTATGAGCACAATGTTTTTGTGTTTTTATCAATGTCACACTTCCCTTCGTTCTCCCCCATTTCCCCTCCCCATCCATAAGTTATATCATTCAATTTTCACATAATGTACGTTGTACATAGTTCATGCATTGGTTCTCCCGTCCACCCTTCATTTCTGTGAATCTTAATAGAAAAATAGAGGATGTAGTCACATTATCCAATGCATGTCCTGTGACACTAGGAAGATGGAGGGGGTGGGCAGGGCTGGGACAGACAGGAAGAATGCCTGAAGGGGTGGTGTCATTCAAGCTGCATTTTCCTTCTATACTGACACGATGAATGGTAATGCCTTTGTACGCCTGCTTAAAGATAACAAAAGTTCAATTAAAAAAAAAAGTTAAAGTAAATGGAGGCTATGTCAGGGCTAATAAGAAACTTCTTTGCTAGAAAGAGAACTTTCCAGGCCTGTGGCTCCTTGTTGACTGGGTAGGAACCAGAATACAGGCTTCCTGGTGCCCAGAGGTGCCAGGACAGACAGTCCCTAACTCGCCCTCCCTGTGTGAGTACAGATGGTCCTTAACGCACAGGTGGACAGCACTTCCCGAGAGAAGCCCATTTCAGACGGGGTGTGTCTCGGAGCCCTAGGGCAGAGCTGAGCCCATCAATATCACTGGCCCCTCAATGAACTAGTCCATCATTTCCATCCTATTTATGAAAGAAACATAACAATACAGTATATCAAACAGCTTTAATAAAAGCCAGGTGCCAGTGGCTCACATTTGTCATCCTAACTCCTCCAAGTGCTGAGATCCAAGGATCATGGTTCAAAGCCATTCCAGGCAGAAAAGTCCTCATAAGACTCTTATCTCCAATGAACCACCAAAGAGGCAGAAGTAGAACTGGGGCTCAAGGAAGTGGTGCTGTGGCTCAAGTTGTAGAGTGCTCACCTTGAGCTGAAGAGCTGAGGGACAGCACCCAAACCCAGAGTTCAAGCCCCACGACGGACCAAAAAGGAAAAAAGAGAGAACTGTGGTTCAAGTGGCAAAGCCCCAGCTTCTCTCGGAAAGGCTCAGGGCCAGTACTCAGGCCCTGAGTTCAAGCCCCCATACCTACATTTAAAGATAAATCACAGCAAGTAGAAAAATATTTTCCTTGAACCGTCACATCTTGGAGCAACCTATGTACAGGCCCATAGAGGTTTTTATTTCTACAACTTTTTTTTTTAATTCATGGTGAAGAAAAGTCATGGATATTAATTGAAGAAGGATAAATGTAGCTGACATTGTCAGTGAACAAATAAAATCCTGCTTTGAAATCTGTGTAGGTTGAGGAAAATGTTTAATTGCCAGGGAGAATCCGCTGGGTGATGTTATGGTCTTCATCTACTGAATAAAAGCATATTACAGACTGATGTCCTGCCCGGAATAGTCCCTACCTACCATACAGACAGAAAAAAAAATCCCAGACTTTACCAGAGTGAGCCCACAGCTGGGGGATGGGCAGGTCTCCCTGGAGAGCTGAGTTTGGAGGGAGACAATTAGTTGTTAACTAGTTGTGGCACAGTGTACCAGAGAGAGGAGGCATTGGTGATGGACTGGAGAGCTGAGTGGCTCTGGGGTGTTGTGTGGGGAAAGCTGGTGGGGGGGGGGGCAGGGAGGAAATGTGCCACCATCTCAGAAATCTAAACAGCAGCCTGGGGAAGGGAAGGAGCAGGTAGAAATGTCCCCAAAGTCTCATCAATGATTCATATTTTAACAACAATGAATCTTGAAAGGCCCTTCAGGAGCTCATGTGCACAAGGAAAGATGTTCAGTAAAAAGCTCAGAGATAATCAGGAACTGTTTTCAATCTCTCAGATTGGCAAAGAGCAAGAAGGTTGCACGGGGCGGGGAAAGGTGGAGAAACAGCCCTCTGCTCAGCTTTCTGGCAGGAGTCCTAACAAGCTTGGCGCTCTCTATTGAAGTCACAAACACACAGCACTGACCGAGCCCTTCCAGTTCCTCTCCTGGGCCCTCAGGGAATAGCACGGTCAGCTCTATTCATTTCAGTGTTATCTGCCACCGCAAAATGTCAGAAACAATCAAATAAGTAATGTCCTTTAGAACCAGGCTGGCTCCATCTATCTTGTTGGCTCAATCAGAGGGAACTACTTGTACATTACCAAGAGGAACTTCCTTATATGAAAAGGTCACCAAGATACACTGTCAGTACAAAACATTGTGTGCACATCATCCTTATGTAAGAAAGGAAGACGTGATTTTTTTTCTGTAAGTATAAAATATTTCTGCAGTAACACACATACACATACACACACATACATACACACAGACATAAACACATATGGCTGGTGTGACTTAGGGGTAAGGATTAAAGAATCCTATCTTCTGTTAGCCTTCCCTAAAATGTCTCTTGGAGTCATATAAGCAGAGCCAAGGCACAACAGGGTGAGATTGGGGCTGACAGGGGGTTGATGGACATAAGAACTTTCTAGAATTCTGGTAGAAGATAGGGAGAGTGATGAGGTAGAGAGGGGGAGGGGGTGAGGACAGATTCAAAGCCTCTTCCCACTGAGAAACCAACTCAAATTGTTCCTAGACACAGTCGCAGAGCAGAGCATTGGATGAAAAAGGAGCAGTAGACCGTGTGAAGCAAGGAGAAATGGGAGTTTGCGGAGTAGAGCATTTTCCTTTGATGTCTCTTCCGGTGTTTTCTTTGCTTGTCTTTGTTTAAATCCACCCTCCATTGAATTTAGAATGTTGGTTTGTCCACGTGCAGCTCTCTAGCTGTTTATTTAAGTTAGCATGGTGAGATCAATGCTCTCTTCTTTCATTCAGCCTCAACTGCCCAAAGATTTCCTCTAGCAGTGTATGTCCACACCAACACAGGTACTTCTCAAAGCAAGATCAGCACCTCGTCCCAAGCCCTGACACACATGCAAGAACTTTCAGGCCTTCCTGCCCTGCTGTGGAATAGAGCCTCACCAATGTCTGTCTACAGCCTCAGGGTTGCCTGTCACCGCCCCCCCCCCCCACCACCACCACCTTTCTGATCGTCTGTAAGTGAATGGTCTGCCTTACACTCCTCCTAGTGGCAGGCCCAGGATGCCTTCCAGCGAGCCCCAGTTGTGACTGTTGCAAGAATTATAGGGATATGCACCATCACGTCCTCCACAGCCTACATGGCATCCCACCTCTGCCCCGGCCACCTCCAATTATAACCAAAGAAGTCCCTGGCGAGCAAAGCGTGTAGAAATTAATAGGTTGAAAGGAATGAGATTCATGAAAATGTCACCAGCTCTTCCTGGCTTTGTGAGAGGGAAAGAAAGTTCCAGGATGCAGAAAGATGCCAGACACGTTAAAAAGGAGGAGGGAGAGGAGTGTGGAATGTTCTAGATCTGCCTCTGTCTGCACTGGTGACCCCAAGCTGAGGCAGGTTAAGTACTGCCACATTGAGCAGCTTCCATGTCAGGAGATGGAGAGGAAAGGCTCTGGTGGACTGAGAACACGGAGCCCGCAGAAGAAACAACCTGAAGACAGCCAGGGGCGGTAGTGAGTAGATCACGTGGGAAGGGCTGGCGGGAGGGAGAAAGCCCTGCCCGGTTCAGGATAGCTGCAGGGCGTGGATTTGGACAACTTTAAAGGTCAATTTGAGACCTGAAAGCCCTAGAGGTATTCTCTCAGAAAAAAAAAAAAAGTGTCATAAATCCAGAAAGAGGTACTGGATATCACTTAAAATTTAGGCTAAAGTAACAAAACATACCATTTTCATCATGCATTTGGGGAAGTTTTGTTTTGTCAGTTGTGGGGCTTGAACTCAGGACCTGGGTGCTGGGCCTGAACTTCTTTTGCTCAAGGCTGGTGTTCTACCACATGAGCCACAGCACCACTTGCAGTTTTCTGGTGGTTCATTGGAGATCAGAGTCTCACGGGCTTTCCTGCCCAGGCTGGCTTCAAACTGTGATCCTCAGGTCACAGCCTCCTGGGTAGCTAGGATTACAGGTGTGAGCTATCAGCACCCAGCTGGGAATGATTTTTTTTTAAGCCAGGAACACAGCGCTGCCAACCGTCCTCACCTACTCATGACTGCCTCGAGGTTTCTGAAAATGCAGGATGCCCAACAGGAATTCAAAACCCACCCACAGCCAGGAGCCCTGGGTGGGCACCCTGCCCTGCCACAGCCCTGTCCCAGAGACACCCCCTTACCTTCCACCCGTCCACCCAACCTCATACCACCATTTGTAAGACAAAGGCTGGAAATTCAAATGTGGCCTGCGCTGTACAATCTCATTCCCAGTGACCTCCCAGGGCCTCCACCCATCTTCTTAATTCTCAGCCTCCAACATCTGGCCTCCTTCTCTAGCTTCTCAGCTACATTTTCTCCTGGCATGGCACCTTGAAAATGCTGTCCGCAGTGACCCTGGCCCTCTCTACTTAAGACCCGCTCAGAGTATAGACTCAATAAACCCCAGGGAGAGGTATGTTTCTCCCTTGCATTTCTTTTCATTGAGGGAACTATGTCTCCCCTCTCCCCGCAAGGATCTCATGGTAAATTTTAGTCGTGCCTTAACCTGTGACTATTTCTATGCTCCTTTTTTCTTGCTACTAGACTTAGAACCCTATGGCACCATAGATCTTACATTTAATAATATGCAATACCATATCTTGACATAGTTAGAGACCGACACTGTGTATCTGTTAAAAAAATATATATACCAAAGCAATATACAAAAATGTTAAGGTGTATCTCTAAGCTATGCATATTTTCTATTTTTCTGTTTATGTATTTTATGCAATGATGACTTTATACACAGACAAAATGGGTTACTAGTAAGAGCCTAATTAGCTGAATGTCAAAGAAAATTGTCTCTAGTTACCCACACCAACTATGCATGAACCATAAAGGGCTCCAATTAAGAATACAAGTTACGTAAAAGAAACCAAATCCCCTTCAATGCCTATTTCAGAATACAGTTAAGACATTTTCAATCATCACTAACCATATTTTTGTTTCTTTTTAACTGGTCCTGGGACTTGAACTCAGGGTCTAAGCTCTGTCCCTGAGCTCTTTGTGTTCAAGGCTAGCACTCTACCACTTGAGCCACAACACCACTTCCGGCTTTTTTTGAGTAGTTTAATGGAAATAAGAGTCTTACAGACTTTTCTGCCCAGGTTGGCTTCAAACCAAGATCCTCAGATTTCAACCTTCTGAGTAGCGAGGATTACAGGTGTGAGCCACCAGCACCCAGCTACTAATCATGCATTTTATAGGGGAAAAAATCCAAGATATATTTCAACAAAGTGAAAAAATTATATATAGATATAGATAACAATAAGCAATATAATTCATTCATTTAAAAGTACTTTGGTTGCTGGATGCTGGTGGCTCATGCCTATAATCCTAGCTACTCAGGCAGCTGAGATCTGAGGTTCACAGTTCAATGCCTAGGCAGGAAAGTCCATGAGATTCTTATCGCCAATTAATTACAGAAAGCCAGAAGTGGAGCTGTGGCTCAAGTGGTAGAGTGCTAGCCTTGAACAAAAAACTCAAGGACACTGTCCATGCTCTGAGTTCAAGCTCTAAGACAGGCGCGCACACACACACACACACACACACACACACTTGTGTTTAATTTGTTTGAATTAAGAACTACTCTAGGGGTTAGGGGTATATGACAATTAACAAAAACTAAATAAATAAGTGCAAGACCCAGAGTTCAAACCCTAATGCCACACACACACACACACACACACACACACATTGAAGACAGTACAGAAAACTAGTATCTTCTTACTAGAATTGGAAACAAGAATCAAGAACGATTTTTGGTTTAAAAAAAACTGAAATAAAATGACACCATTTGTGCAGGTTGATGGAAAGATCCAGCAAAGTTGGATGATGTAGAAATGGGAAGGGTGAACTTGGGCAGGGTGTTTGGTTCAGCTCGGGGTGTGAGGGTGTGAGGCAGCAGGGCAGGAGAGAGCGCTAGGCTGAGGGAAGCCGGTGACTTGGGTGAAGGTGGGGTAGGCAGGTGGGTGTCCCGGCTGGAAGATGGCTGCATGCTCCCAGAACCATCCATGGGAGGGTGAGGACGAGGTGAGGCAGAGGAAGGCGTGACAATGACGTCTGACTATGAAGAAAGCCAATGTAATCCTCAGACCTCATCGCAACTCAGTTGAGAGTTTTTTTTAACTTGGTTAAAAGGTTCTATTTGTTTAAAAACACATTTCCTTTTCTGTGGGTTTCATCACATTTCTGCTTCTGTAGTAATACAGTTATATGGCAAGGTGGTATGTATCATTTATTGCTTGTGATTTAGTGTATTCTAAGCCTATTCTTTAGCTTCAAAATTTAGAGGTCACATACAAAAAAAAAAAAGACTATATAGAAGCCTAATCAAAGCCCTGGCAGAAAGAATGAGAAGAAAGTGGAAACTGGCAAAATTACACCTTTTCTTCCAAGTCAATAGATGCTGTGTGGAATTTATACATCAAAATACAGTCTTAAAGACTGCTACAGGATTTTCCTAATAATGTATGACTTACACATTTAAGATTGTGATGCAGAAAAATAGAAGTCAAAGTCTTGTTTTTATCCCTCATCTTACAAATCACTGGGCCAATAGATCTTCTCTGATGAATTAGAGCATAATTTAGGATTACAAAAAAAGATCAAGGTGTATACCCAAGCCACAAAACTAACTGGAAGGGATGTAAGGAGAGATGGATCTTTATTTAAAATGCTAGGAGCGTTTATCTGTGCATAGGAATACATACATTATTTCCATAATGTTTTTTTTAGTTGAAATACTTTAAGTGTCCACAAATACTACCTGCCAAGTAATCCTCACAGGTTTTTATAATAAAGCTCTTGGAAAAGTATGGTTCTTTTCAACAAGTACTCACATAAATGATTGGAAAGACACCATAATAAAATATTTTCTTGATTATTATAAAACATTTGTTGAGATATCTTGTTTGTTTTGGTTTTGTGCCAGTATTGGGGCTTGAACTCAGGGAGCTGGAGGCTCTTTCTTGACATTTTTGCTCACAGCTGGCTACTTAAGCCAAACGTCCAGTTCCTGCTGAGTTTAGCTTGAAAATACCTGACTTAGAATTTGCTATATGGAGTTCTTAAAACAATGTCATTCATCTCAGGACTATATAAGGTTTCTTTTCTGCTGAAAAGCTGTCTTGCTTTCTCCCCTGTAACTAAAGTAACTGTACTTCAATATGCGGCCTTTTTGACTGGGAATCAAGCTCAAAGCCTCATCCCAACCTTTATATTACTATATTTGAGTGTTTTATTTTTTTTCCTTTTGGTTCAGTGTCTAATTGTATTTTTGTTGTTGTTGTTGGTTGTGGAGCCTGAACTCTGGGCCTGGCACTGACCCTCAGCTCTTTAACTCAAGTCTAGCGCTCTACCACTTGAGCCACAGCACCACTTCTGGCTTTTTCTGTTTATGTGGTGCTGAGGAATTGAACTCAGGGCCTCATGCATGTGAGGCAAGCACTCTACCACTGAGCCACCTTCCCAGCCCCTCTAATCATAGCACTTAGTTTTACTTACTGGCAATGTAATCCACAATGTAGATATTATTTTTGAATTAAGATGGGACAAAAAGTTTTTACATGTTGGGCACTGGTGGCTCATGCCTGTCATCCTAGCTGCTCAGGAGGATGAGATCTGAAGATAGTGGTTCAAGCCAACATAAGCAGGAAAGTCCAAGAGATTTATCTCCAATTAACCAACCAAAAAGCTAGAAATGGCTGTGTCTCAAGTGGTAGAATACTAGCCTTGAACAAAAAAGCTCAGAGAGAGAGTGTCCAGGCCCTGATTCCAAGCCCCAGGAGACACTCACACACACATATACATACATACACACACACACACACACACATACTAAAATATATTTATAATCATTAATAAAATGCATAATCCTTCTACTTAACTGGAGAATTCACTTTGCCACTTGGTTATATTAACTGGCTTTAGATTGTGGGTAAAGTACAGTGCAGATTGTCTTTAAAGATTCTCAAATGAGCTAACAGGCAGAAGGAAAGGTCACATGTGGTGAATGTGAACAAAGGCCGGTGGGTACTCAGAGGGTCGGCTGTTCTTCTTGGGTAGCAATGGCTGCCTCTGCTCGGCTGGAGATCCCACTCCCGCCAATGCTGGCCCCCAGCCCACTCCTGCACATCCTCATCTGCAGAGAAGCTGAACCCCCACACCTGGCCCACCGACCAGGCTCCTGCCCCCTTGCAGACCCTTGCTGACCCTCCATCCATGCCAGGGACTGCTAGGACCACTGGCCTGAAGTGCTCTGCAAGGACCTGGAAGGGTGCATCAGCTGCCCCGGGTGCAAAGACGTCTTGGGTTGCCACAAGGAAGGATCTCATATTAAAATGTCCCACCTTGGGCTCAGCCAAAGCTCAATCTGGCTCCTGATTCCTGCAGCTCTAACACCTGCTCCTGACTCCTGACTCCTGCAGCTATAACATGTGCTCCATGACTCCTGCAGGTCTAATGCATGCTGCATGGCTTCTGACACACAAGACTGCATGCAGGACCCATGCTGAAGCTGTGATGCTCATACCATAGCCACCCACGTCGTGCAACTGCTGGATGTGACCACTGGGTGTGACCACTGGGTGAGACTGCTGAGTGTGACCGAGTATGACCGCTGAGTGTGACCACTGAGTGTGACCACTGAGTATGACCACTGGGTGTGCCCACTGGGGACCAATGTGGGGTGCCAGCATTGTCAGGAAGGCAGGGAGAAGGAACTCCAGGGAACTCAGTCACTTAGGGAAGGATGCTGAGTGGAGCCTTGGAAGGTTTAGAGCAGCCCGCCCCACCCCACAGGGGCTGCAACGAGCACCCAGGGCCCGATATCCCAGATCTGCTAGCTCAGTTGCACCTCTACTGTTGGGATGACAGCCTTGGAAACCAAAGTGGCAGAAAGAGGAGCCCCCCCCATGGGGGGGAAAAAGGCCCTTGGCCTCAGAGCCAAACCCAGATTCATCTCCACCGCAGCCAGAAAAGCAATCACCTGTGAAACGCCATCCTTTTCCACGGGTTTGCTCTTCCATCGTTTTTCCTTATCTCCGTGAGGAGGCTGCATAGCTAAAAACAAACCAAAAAACAAAAACAAAAATGCAAAATTGCAGGTGTTGCATAAATGATAAATTAGAAACTTCGGCTAAATCCACTTTGCTTGAGGACTCAACTTCTCAAAAAATAAAGGTCATCATGTTCTTCAAATGACTTCACAAGCCTACCGAAAATGGCTTTATCATTTTGTGTTAGGATTCCAACAGGAAATACCATGCTAAATTATGCCAAATGTCTATTCCACAGTCATTAACTAAGGTCTTTACCTGGGATATAATCATTGCTCTACTAGATGCTGAGAACCATTCTAATGGCCATGACCTTTCCTTCTTTAAAGAGTTTAGTATTTCACAATGCTTAAAACTTTATTAGGAAGATTAAACATATTGTATGAGGTCCTAACAGTATTTAATAACAGAATGTTGTGTTCCCCATGTCTAATTTAAACTTCTAAATGTTGAAGTGCATTCTGCAAGAGTTTTAAGAGTCTACAAAACCAGGCAAAGGACATAACTAGCAAGATCAATAGAAATCCTATGTATTGGGAGAAGATCTTCACTAGCCATACAATGGACAAGGGTCTCATATCTAAAATATACCTAGAACTCAAACAATTAAATCCCCCAACAACAAATCCCCAAAGAAACAACTGCCTAATAAATTAGTGGGCTAAAGACTTAAAGAGAAACTTCTCTGAAGAGGAAAGAAGGATGGCCAATAGACACATGAAGAAATGCTCAACCTCCCTAGCCA
>NW_012267368.1:1789185-1795513 GCF_000151885.1 Dipodomys ordii
AGAAAAGGTCAGATAAGTTGATGTTAGGGAAATGAACCCTAAGATATGTATTCAAATGTTTTTTTTCTTTCAGGTGATTGTTTCTAACACATTTATAAGATTATTTCTTTGTTGCTTTGTATGTCCCTCCCCCACGCTATAACCCCTGCTTTCACTGTATTTGATGTTGGTATAATTTGTGGAGGGGAAGGGGAAAAACAAATCGTTTAAATAGGGATACAGGTGGAACCATTGCAACAACGAGATGTACAAGTCGTTATGTTGAAAACGAACTTTACAACTTTGGTGCGGGGGTGGGGGGAGGATTGGGGGACAGGGGGAGGATAGGAAGGGATGGGAAAGGTAAACAAAGGAGGAGGCTACATTGCTTGATAAGAAATGTACTCATTATCTTGACCATGTAATTGTAACTCCTCTGTACAGTATTTTCACAATAAAGAAAAGGAAAAAAAAAGAGTCTACAAAATCAATGGAAACTAAAGCTACCTGAGGAAGCTTCATGGAAAAAAATTAAAATAAAAAATAGGAAGTCACTGAGTGGAGGCAGACTATTCGAAAGACAGAAGAAAATCACATTGGAAACAGGTATAGAAATGAATGGAAAAACAGACTAATAAAAGTGACTTTCAGGATACAGCACTAGACTTCTTTTTAAATAGGTCACATTTTAAACTCTAAATAGACATAAGCAATGTGATTGAAGTGGCAGTCACCCTCTGTCTCTATTTCTTCTAACAATTCCCAAAACATGTGACTGACAATCAAAATCCTAATGTTAGACAGGCATCAGTGGCTACATCTGTCATCCTAGCTACTCAAGAGGCTGTGATCTGAGGATCCAAATTTGAAGCCAGCCACGGCAGGAAAAATCATGAGACTCTTATCTCCAATGAATAACCAAAAAATGGAGTGGAGCTGTGCTCAAGTGGTAGAGTACCATCCTTGAGTAAAAAAGCCAAGGGGCAGTGCCCAGGACCTGAGTTCAAACCCCAGTGCTGGCACACACAAAAAAAGTCTAAATGAAATTGACCAATAAGTACTATTGCTATTGGCTAGATAGATGCATAAAACAATCTCACTTGTCAAGAGTCACATCATCCTGTTATTTTTCTTCTAGCAATCAACTCAATCTGGATGGCTATTCGAAAGCAACCTACTGACAATTCCTAAGGAGGACTCAAAATGATTTTTGACTTGACATTGTGAGTGAGAGTTGAAAAGACAGTGGGTTTGAAAATCCATAAAATTGTTTTTTCATTATCTGTGACAAAAGAGGGGCCTCTCATATTTCCCTTCCCTCAGTGTTCAATCTAAAAGATAATTTTTTTAAAAAAAGAAGAAGAAGAACATTGTGACCTGAAAACCAGTTACATAAAGCCAGGCTAATACACAGACCAATGGAAGTGAACAGAGTAACCTCAGCTCTCTCTTTCTTCCTCTCACTCAGCTTCCTACCACCTTCCTAACCTCTCATGCTCTTACTGTTTTATAGGGGGCTGTACCGTTTCGGATCAAGGTGAAGCTAACCTTGAAGGCCCATTGTGGAGCTCACACCCACTGACCTCTCTGAAAGGGCCGGGAGGGAGCCACCCCAAGACGCTGCCACAAGTTCCCCAACCTGGAGGACATTCAGTCCTCCGCTCCCCAAGTCTGTGTGCCTCACCAGAGTCCATCTCCAGCCCTCTCCATGTCTGGAGTGGATGTGGTTGATTGGAACTCATCACCCAGAGCGAGTAGAGATTGTAATATTTCATGTAATAAGGTAAGATCTGAGCTGTTAGTGGGTCTTCCGTAGTATTCTGTCTCTCCTGATCTCTTTATTCCTCTAGTTCTCAAGCTGGCCGCTCCAAGAATAATCTGAGAAACTTATTTTCTAATTATCCATGCCTGTACCCACCCTCATCCCGACCACTTCAACCTGGCTCCCTGGGAGTCGGCTTTGGGCCTGGCACTGGAATTCCAGGATATAATCGCTGCTGGTAACCAACACAGTCAGTCACCCATGTGGCCTTAAGGAGAAAAAATGGGGTGGGTTAGAAGGCGAATCCTAAAATGTTCTTGATTTTTTTTTATTGGAGCAGAGGTTGGAGCCGAAGGTGTGGTGAGAATCTGAGGCTGTGATTGGTCCCCAGAAAAAGCAGAGATTCATTCCAACCCAATCATCACCCTGGAATACCTGTGCAAGCTGAGGCTGAGTGCCACTGGCCTTGTATTTGCCAGCTGGTATTCTGCTCGTCCCTGCGGATCATTCCATGTTCTCAGTGTGGACTAAGGCATTCTTATCTTATTCAGTGCATTATAATCCATCAGTGCTCTATTAGATCCCTATTGTCAAATATGGTCCAAGCTGTTTCCTGGGTCTTTCTGACATTATCCCATCTTTTATCCTTAGCACTTTCATACACTTAGGTCCTCTCAGATGTTCTAGACTTAACATAAACAAGTTGCCAGGAATTGCACCTAGTCAAAAGTTCAAGACAGATTTCTCTCACTCTGAAGAAGCTAACTGTGGCATTTGTCCATCATTCTGTCTTTAGACAAGACACATAAACCAAGTGACACAAATCGTCCTAGGAAACTTTCACAATGAACTGATACTGTGCTAATGCCAGCCAAAATGTTCTATTGCATATGGAGACACAATTATGAACAATTACTTCCATTGCTGTAATTGAACACTGCAATTCTCACAAGAAAAGTATAAAGAGAAATTGGCTGATGTGCCCAGGGAATGTAGCTTTTGCCTCTCTCTGCTGCCTCAGATTACTAATCAGTGATTAAATGTGAGCTGTTATTTTCTGAAAACACAATTATCATATTGCTAAGACACTATCCCCCAAAACCCTTTATTTCCATTAATTAAATGCCTCAGAATAGATATGAATAAAGGGAATGATGATATGCATTTCTTAGATGTAGAAACTAAAACATTAACTCATAAACCTCATAAAATGCTCTCTTAATCTAAGTATGAATGTTTTAATTCCTGCTTTGGTAGTGTTCAATTTATTCCTCAATTTGAGTTTTAGTGCAGCAACACTCAGAAAAATATTTTTAATGAATTTTTCTTGTCTCTCTCTTTCTCTTTCTCTCTCTCTCTCTCTCTCTCTCTCTCTCTCTCTCTCTATCTTTGTGTGTGTGTGAGTTTGTGTGTCAATCATGGGCCCTGGGTGCTGTCCCTGAGCTCTTTTTGCTCAAGGCTAGCACTCTACCTCTTTGAGCCACAGCACCACTTCTGTTTTTTGGAGGTTCACTGGAAATAAGAGTGTCACTGGGACTTTTCTGTCTGGCCTGGCTTTGAACTGCAATCCTCAGATCTCCGCTTCCTGAAAAGCTAGGATTACAGGCATGAGCCACCAGTGCCCAGCTTCTTCTTTTATCCTTATAATTTCCACTCTACATTGAGAGGTCAGAAGGAAGGATTTGAGTTGACAGGGCTGTTTGTGGTGGGAAATCCTTCCTCCTTCCTTTTGCTTTTGTTTTAAAATGTGTGCCACTTTTCAGCCCTCTTCAAATATAAACTCAAGATTGTGTAATGAAGAACTTTTTTCTGACAAAATTTTTTGTAGCAGTTTTATACATTAAAGGAACAGAAATAACTTTTAAAGATTCAACCAAGAACCTATTCCTAATTCTGCTACCTAATCATAATCCCACTACAGTATCTGAAGGTGTATCTTTCAAAAGGGGAGGGAACAAGTGGGAAAGAAGGAACAGCTGATGCTATGCAAAACTAAAGAAATGTACATATCACCCAAAGTGGAATAAATAACTGTATCACAAAGCTCATAGAACCCACAAATGTTATAGACTGTGATAGGCAATTTGCTCCAGGAAAGTTAGAATGTGTTTGTGACTTTAACTGAGCATCACTATCCCACAATGCTGTGAAATTTGGGAAATTATGTAACCACTTAATCACAATGAAAAATTTGGGGAAAAAAGGGTGAAGTGGTATGTGTGTGGATATGTGTGTCTGTCTGTCTGTGTGTCTGTCTGTCTGTCTGTGTCTTTGTCTGTTTTCCACTGTCCTTACCAACATAAGTGCCTGTGAACCTCAACCCCTCTGGGGCAATGTATATGAAATAACAGCCACTGCTAAGCTTTTGTAGAGACCAAGGTGAGCCTTGGATTTCTGGGACTAAGTGGGCCTACAGTTTTCTCACTCCTTTTAGCTTTCTGTACTCCGTATGACTGGGCACCTGACTCTGCGTCCTCATCTGTGTTTCCTATTTTCCACATCGGAATCCTGAAAGCCAGTTCCATCTGGACTCCTCAGCTGAGAGCAGACCAGCCCAATTTCTGTGGGAGTCCCTCCTCCTCCTCCTCCTCCTCCTCCTCCTCCTCCTCCCTCCCTCCCTCCCTCCCTCCCCTCCTCCTGGCTGAGCCTCTCACCTGTCCAGAGTACTTCTGGGAACTTCAATCACATCAACCCACTCACAAAGCCAGACACCCCACCACCACCACCACACACACACACTGCAAAGGCTGAACTTCCTGGAAGCTTCTGCACTGTTTGCTGTCAGCTTCATCAGGAAACAAAGGCAAAGTGGTTTTCCTTTGCTTCCGTGCACATGGGGCCCAGCAGCTCTTCTTCGTCAGCCAGCTCTCTGCAGGCATCCCAACCTCCGTCTCATTGCATTTTACACAAAAGATTTCTATTTTCTGTCACACATTTGCAGCCATTTGCTTTCCTCTCCTCTGTAAAACCGGCTCCCTGGGTGCCCTGGTGTAGCATGCTGAGTTATTTAGACTGCGAGGAGGCACCAGAGACATTGTGATGAGTCACCTTGCAATGCTTCAATGTGATGAAAATTTACATCGAATGGAGAACTAATCAGGGGAGATTTATTAATATTGCGATTCTCCTTTCAAAGAGAAGTCAAAATAAGTAGTGTTCTTTCGTCCACTCACACAAGATGTCCCCTTTCTTGTAAGCTATTTCTCCTGTGTACTGGCACTATTGTGGCAACTTGAATATCAAATAACAATCACTGTTTGGGATTATACAACAGAACCCGTGTGCATTTTGCAGGTACCCTTTTTGTCCAAAATGATGTCTGTGATGTGCGTAAAGAAAAATAAAAGCATACTTGTCTAATAAATAAGCTGGGACAAATTCAAGAGGCCAACTTGTTTTGCAAATAGGAAAATTCTCAGGAAAGTGTTTTGTGGCTTGCTAGACCATGGCTGCCCTCATGACACATCTTCCTACAAGAGAAATAAAACTGTCTTTGAGATTGCTTAGCTAGTGAGCACGTCGTATGAAAGCAAGAGGAATGGCGGCCTCCTGCATAGGATGGAAGCCATTTATTTCTCACAGGCCAGTGTGCCACCATCACAGGTAAGACTTGAACATGATTATCTCTCCTCCTCCTTCCGGCAGCCAGAGTCAGTAGCAGTTGACCATTGCAGAAGAGGATGGACAATGGGCAGTCTCGAAGCAGGGACTACAAACTCAGCCACACA
The DNA here is from genome assembly GCF_000151885.1 of Dipodomys ordii. NCBI lineage: Eukaryota > Metazoa > Chordata > Mammalia > Rodentia > Heteromyidae > Dipodomys > Dipodomys ordii. The sequence goes on from NW_012267368.1 coordinate 1,794,655, forward strand.
GGGCCTGGGCAGGGCAGGGACTGGGGAGAAGACCCCCATGGGAGCCTTGTGGGAGAGCAGGGTCTGTGCCTCCACTGTACACCACGGACCAGTGCTCAGCCCCAGCCATGGAGGCCTGGTGGGAATGTCTGCTCTATACTTGTAGAAGTTCTGCATGAGAAAATGGAAGGGAATCTTGATATTTACAAGAATTCCCAAGATTTTTCAATGTTGGCAATTAACTGAAAGAATTTTCAAACCTCTGGCCAGCCCCACAATATACACATGTGTGGGCCAGATGCAACCCTCAGACTAAGGCTTCGAGAGCTGCATCTCAGGGCATGAAGAAGAGGGGAAAGCGGGGAGGGGGGGAATAGATGGGTCCTGCAGAGGCAGCCCCACACCCAAGTGACTCATGGCGGGCCAGGCTCAGAGGAGCGAAGACACTGTGACCAGATCAAACCATGCTTGAGTTGTTCTCAGCTCTTTGTTTATGATGAAGGAGGGAGGGAAGGAAGGAAGGAAGGAAGGAAGGAATGAAGGAAGGAAGGAAGGAAGGAAGGAAGGAAGGAAGGAAGGAATGGAGGGAGGCAGAGAGGGAGGCAGGGAGGGAGGCAGGGAGGGAGGTAGGGAGGGAGGAAGGGAGGCAGGGAGGCAGGGAGGCAGGGAGGCAGGAAAAGGAAGGAAGGAAGGAAGGAAGGAAGGGAGGGAGGAAGGAAGGAAGGGAGGGAGCAGAAAAAAGAAAGGAAGGAAGGAAAGAAAGAAAGAAAGAAGGGAGGGAGGCAGAGAGGGAGGCAGGGAGGGAGGCAGGGAGGGAGGTAGGGAGGGAGGAAGGGAGGCAAGGAGGCAGGGAGGCAGGAAAAGGAAGGAAGGAAGGAAG
>NW_012267368.1:1795570-1814002 GCF_000151885.1 Dipodomys ordii
AGGGAGGAAGGAAGGAAGGAAGGAAGGAAGGAAGGAAGGGAGCAGAAAAGAGAAAGGAAGGAAGGAAAGAAAGAAAGAAAGAAAGAAGGGAGGGAGGCAGGGAGGGAGGCAGGGAGGGAGGAAGGGAGGCAAGGAGGCAGGGAGGCAGGAAAAGGAAGGAAGGAAGGAAGGAAGGAAGGAAGGAAGGAAGGAAGGAAGGAAGGAAGGAAGGGAGCAGAAAAGGAAGGAAGGAAGGAAAGAAAGAAAGAAGGGAGGGAGGTAGGGAGGGAGGCAGGGAGGGAGGAAGGGAGGCAGGGAGGCAGGGAAAAGAAAGGAAGGAAGGAAGGAAGGAAGGAAGAAAGGAAAGAAAGGGAAGGAAGGAAGGAAGGAAGGTATATAGATACCTACACAGATGATGGTAGATGCTTCTCTACTTACACCTCTTGATAAACCCAACACAAGTAAAACATGCTGAGTCTAGATACATAAAATGTACGTAATCCACTGAATGTCCTAGCTTAGTCTAGGTACCTTCAATATACTCCAAATGCCCATGTGAACATACACTAGGGTAAAATGGTCTATAGCACACAGTTATCTCAGAAGAGAGTGTTTATCCCTTCATGGGCATGGCTGGATGTTGCAGATTGCTACCACAGCCAATATTAAAAGAAACAAACTGCTTACCATGTATCTGAGAATAGATGAAAATATGAAGAGTTATTTCTGCTGAATATCTGTTAGCTTTTCTCCATCATGAAGTCAGGCCATCATTAAATTAGAGACCATCAGTGTACATGATTTTAAACACTCAATGTGCATTGAATATTATGTATAAAATATACAAGTCCTGTATACCATATCTGCACTAAAAGACGTGCAACATTGTTAGTTTCTGCAAACAAAATGCTCATATCACCTTACACCTAGAAGATATCTTCTATTTGTTTGTGCCATTGCTGGGACTTGAACTCAGGGCCTAAATATTGTCCCTTGCCTTTATCGCCCAAGGATGGCACGGTACCACTTGAGTCACAGCTCAAAAATCTGGCTTTTTGGTTGTTAATTGGAGATAAGCATCTCACAGACTTTTTTACCTGGGCTGGTTTGGAGCCACAATCCTCAGATCTCAGTCTCCTGAGTAGCTAGAATTACAAGCCTGAACCACCAGCACCTGGCTGGCTTTCATCACTGTTGAGAATTGTTAGGAGAAAGATAACTATGAAACTTGTCCCGCAGCTCTTCTGTGCCCACATCTCCCCGCCCACAGAGACAAGGCTGCCTCCTATGTAATTCCAGCCGCCTCTGCTATCTGTCCATCTAGTCAGAAACACAGGCCACAGTAAGAGTTACAGATGCAGGCCCCAGTGGGAGTCCAGAAGTCATTGCTTTGAGGTTTCAAAAGTACTGATTTAATATTTCTATATTTTGCATTTCCTCTATGATGATATAGGTGGTGGTGACAAGACTACTGTTTAAGAACCCTCATGCGCCATCCAAATCCTGCATCAGGTTAGGTGCAAGACTTAGCCTGCCTATTGCAAAATAAAACACAGATGTCCACCCTGTACTTGAGCTCCTATGAGAATGAGTTACTATATGGAAGAGCTCTCTGTCAGTGCTAACATACAAAAAACAACTCCTTGAAGATAACATCAAGTTCTTACAAGATACCAAGCATGAGTTTTTACTTTGTAAATGTTAATTCCACTGATGCTTATACAGTCTGAGGAAGGCTGGGCACTGGTGGCTCATACCTGTAATCCTAGATACTCAGGAGACTGAGATCTGAAGATCGAGGTTCAAAGCCAGCCCAGGGAGGGAAGACTCCCAGTTGATCACCAAAAAGCCCAAGGTGGAGCTGTGACTTAAGTGGTAAAGCACAAGCCTTGAGCAAAAAGAGCTCAGAGACAGTGCCCAGGCCCAACGTTCAAGCCCCAGGACTAGCAAAAAAAAAAAAGAGAAAAAAGTCTGAAGTGGTGGGGATGTTTTCCCCATTTCCACATGAAAAGATTTGATGACCCAAAGATGTCAATGGCACAGACAGGAATCCCAAAAGACAGGCTCCAGAAATAAGCATTTGCCACAACCTGTAGACACTGCTGGGTTGTCCATTCCTCCCTAGCCATCATCACCAATATAAAAACACCAAGCTAAAAGCATGAAAAATGTAGACAATAAAAGAAGAATATGACCAAGGCTGGGTACAGTGACTTTTGTCTATAATCTCACCTGCTTGGAAGGCAGAGATTGGGAGAACTAAGGTTCAAGACCAGCCAAGGAGAGGGAGAGGAGAGGGGAGAGGGGTAGAGGAGGGGGTGGAGGAGAGGGGAGAAGAGGGGAGGGGAAGACAGGGGAGGGGAGGGGAGGAATACATCAGTCATATATAAACTCAAGCTACCAAATCTTTTAAGTCTATTCTTTTCCTTTCTTTTTTTCAGTACTGGGGCTTGAACTCAGGGCCTCATGCTCTCACTTGGCCTTTTCTTTGCTCAAGGCTGGAGTCCTACCACTTGAACCATGCTTCCATTTCCGTCATTTTGCTGGTTAATTGGAGATAAGTCTCATGGACTTATCTCATGGACTGCCTGGGCTGGCTTTGAACACCAACTCTTAAGATCTCAGCCTCCTGAGTAGCTAGGATTACAGGCATGAGCCACTAGTGCCAATCTTTTAAGTCTATTCTGGTAACAAAACAACAGATTAATTGGACCTTGGGGATGGACGGGAAAGCTTCAGTCTGACAATCAAGAAGATTTGTATTCAGAAAGACACTCTACTCACCAGTTAGTTTCTTGGTGAAGCCAACAGCCTCAAATGTTAATTTGAATGTTTGGATAGGATATTCTTTATGCCTGAGGTCAATTTTTGCTTTACTCTGAAGCTGCTTAGTGTGCTGAGTCCATTCAAGATTCTTCAAGATTCTCACTCAAATCATTCAAACACTATAAGACCTTGATTACTTTTGGATTTTCATGCCAATACCTTGATTTTGAAAGTCATAGAAGTAGCCAGGCATGGTGATGCCTGTAAATCTAGCACTCTAGAGGCTGAAGCTGGACCACAGGGAGCTCCAGACCGTAGCCAGCTACATAGCAAGAACCTAGCTCAAAAAAGAAAAGGCCCGCAATGAAAAGAGGGTACATGGCAGAGATGTTTTGAATCCAACTCTCTTTATTAAAGAATATTTTAATAGAGAATGGACGGTATTGAGTCATTGTACTTCAGAATATTCGACTATTTCACCACCTTCTACTTCCTATGATCAAGGATGACCCGCCTACTCCCTGTGTCCAGCCTCCAACCTGACAAAGCATCTCCTGACACCCACAGAAATGTATCAATAGCCATAGTTCATCAGTTATGTCATTGCTTTCAAAGAACCTGCTGCTACACTGGTTCTTAAAATAATGTCTCTGATGGTTCTAGAATGGGCGTTAAATTAAAGGTCGTCTATTGTTTAAACTAGAAGTAAAACATGTTTCCATGTTTGCATGGCACTGAGAAATTAGACACTAGTCTTTAACAGCCAAAGGTATTCGTGTTTTTTTTTTTTATTGGTGCCACTAAAAAGAAATCACTGCATGTGTCCTGTATGTACTAAACCATTACAGATTACTCTTAGCATTCCTTTCCTCGGTCAGAAGCCTCGCGTGGGTCTCATTGGGCCCAGGTCAAGGGGTTGGCAGCCCTCGTGGGTTTCTGGAAGCCCTCGGGGAGAATGTGTTTCCTGCTCGTTCAGTTCTTGGCAGAGTTCAGTTCCTGTAGTGACAGAGTATAGGCTGAGTTCCTTGTTCCTTGGCTGGGTGGCACCAAGGAGTGTTCCCAGCTTCTACAGCTCCACCTCCAACATCTTCAAAGCCAGAATCTCGGCATGTGTGATTCCATCTCTCTCACCCATTCTTCATCATCTTGTGAGAAAAGCATGTTTTCTATCAAAGTAGTTTGCTTCCTTTCTGTTAATCTTGAGAGACTTGTTTTTCTAGAAAGTTCCTCCTTCACCCAGTTGGCGTGGCCACCTTGTTAACTACATTTTACTTACATCCTTTTCCTGCTGCATTTTGAGTAAGACATCCTGTTGAAAGGCTCCTTGAATGTTGGTTGCCTACAGTTAATGAAGCCACCTCTCTGTGAACTTGCAGACTGCGAAGCTGAGCTCCACCAAGGAGAGCAGAGAGGCGGGGCCTGCCTGCTCTGTGCGCTTGCTTGACAGAATTTCACCTGATGGCGCTCCCTTCTGCAGAAGTAAACTTGGCCTTGCCGAAAGTTCCATTTGAGTTGTTGTCCTTACTCCTAGGTGATATCCCAGTAGCCCAAACTATTTCTACCAATCATCAGCTTTGGAAGGGCTTATATGAGTATGATGAGACCCCTGGAAAATCCAGCACCATTTCTCCTCTCAACATCGCTATCTTCTTTTTTCTTCCTGTGGTAGCGAGGATTGAACCCAGGGTCTGGCACATACCAGGCAATCACTCTACCCCTGAGCTACATCCCCAGCCGTCACGCCCTCTACCTTCATATCTTACAAATGTTCTCATGCTTTATAAGAAAATATGTTCTTGGGAATATTTCTAAAAGAGTGTAAATCCATACACCAGAAAGACACTTTCTTAACTTTATTCCTGAGTTTATTGCATAACTTTATTGTTTAACTCATAACTTTATTTCATATGTTTATTACAGCACTGTTCACAACAGACAAATGATGGAATTAGCCAAGGTGCCAACAACACTGGATAAAGAAGATGTTATATACATACATATATATATATATATATTACACAACCATAAAAAAATAAAATCATGTTATTTGCAGGAAAATGGGTATCATTGGAGGGCAGCACACTGAGGCGAGTTAAGCTCAAAAAACAAAATACTCATCAGTGGCAACTAGAACTACACATATATTCATGGAAATACACATTCATATGTGTACCCATTTATATATATACACATACATATATATGGATAAATGCAGGACATGAATCTAACAAAGGGAGCCTAACCGAGGGAAACAGGGAAACAAAGTGAACTGCTATTCTTAGAGGTTAAATAATCAAAATATATTCTGAAAGAAGATGAATAAGGTGACGATGTTTGAAAGTTTTAAACATTTTTCAAAATCTTAGCATATTGCTTGTTTATTGGCTTTATTATAAGATGAGAGCAATGGAATCTTCAATAACAGAGTAGCAGGATGGAACAGAAACAGGCAGAACAATCAAAATGGCCAGGGCAGCAGGCAATGACTGCATACGTGACACCAGACACAGAGGACATGGAGGACCCAGAGGACATGGAGGAAGGACTTTGGTAGTCACATGACAGCAATACTTGCCTTATAGATGTCACCGTCCTGAGCTGAGGTGGCGGGGGGGTGGGGGGCAACATACTTTCCCCCTTCTTGAATCTAGGCTGTCCTGCCACTACTTTGACTTAAAAAAATACAGCAAAAGTGATCATGGTACTTCTGGGCCCAGACTCCAAGAGCCCAACATTATGATAGTTTGTTTTACAGACTTGTGAGTTTACAAAGGTCTGAGAGCTATATACATTCAGTTCAAACTACAAACCAAATTTGGATCTTTCCCAACACTCACCCTATGTGACAGGACACACTATCCCAATGCTAGCCAGCCGCAGTGAGGCCCAGATCCCAGATAGTAACTTCGGGTGGGCCACCTGCTGTGCTGGGTGCGCTGTCATTAAACTAACGTGTTCAGTAGGCGTTGTGTCCTAAATGCCCATTCCACTTACTGACGCCAGGGCGTGAGGACAGCGATGGACGATTGCAAGTGAATGAACTGGGAAACAGGAGAAACCCAAAGGAAGAATCTAGATGGTTTTGTACTATAAACCAGCACAGACCAGAGGGTAGGAACTGCCTCACTGATCACTGGAAGACAATGTTTGAGCAGGACCAGGCCCAACTTCCTTATCCACTATGCCTGCCACTAAAAACACCTTTTATTTTGAGCCCTCTCTTCTTTGTTCCAGTTGGGAGAACAGCAGGTCCAGGTATGTTCTTGTGCTTTGAGCTAATCCCACTGGCTTCGCAGTACATTGGAACTTCAAATTCACTGTTTGAAGGAACTGGATTCCCTGCCTCTCCCAACCGACAACATGTTTAACCCTCCTGCCTACATCCCATTTTTTAAAACTTTTACTTTTGCTCTCTTATTATTCCCCAATGATTCATCGCTCTTAAAATTAACATGTAATGATAAAAATCAAGATATAATATTAGAGCCTTACTCAGGCCAAGAAAAAAACAGGATTATCTCGTGATTTTTGTCACACAGTACTCGATTTTCCATGTCCTGTGAGCATGGGGTTCCGTGTTGTTCAGGAAGCAGATGCCAACCTTCTCTTTGAGTCAAGGTCAAGTGTAAAGCCAGGCCTCCAGCCATCTTGCATCCGGGCATTTCTCCTGGGGAAGAGAGGCAAAAAATAAACAGCAGCGTCCAGGAACTGGGCCTCATTATATTTGTATTAACACAGTAACTCTTTTAACCAAGCAGCATCCAAATTGGATAATGACCTCCCACACTGCTTTCCCTTGACTTGGAAACCAAACACCAGCTCCTTTCTCAATTAGCCATCTGAGCTTTGAGTCAAGCTCCTTCTGGGCTGCATAGCTAGCCAGATGTTGCTAAAGTCCTTCCTAAATATAGCTGTTTAAGCACATTATAAGAAAAGCCACACTGAGGAGATAGAGGGAATAGAGTGTATGCGTGTGTGGAAACCACTTTGTACAAAGAATAATATTAATAATAAGAATGAATCTTAATAACAACACAAAGTTTCACTGATGAGAATCAATGTTGACCACCAAAATGTTCTTTGCAAAATGTAAGTCAAACAGTCTTAACTTGAAACTGTTGACCTGAGGAATATTAAAAGGTGAAAATCATCAGGGAATAAAATCTGGCTCAAGATCCTGACCCAGCATCCTTTATCCTAAAGATCCTTACCCTAAAGGTACTTAACAGCAAGATGGTTACATACGAAATGAGCTATATTGTGAGGGGAAACACAATCTGCTTGTATTTTGCATTTAACCTTGTCAGTATTTAAATAGAAACCAAATTTTTTTTTTAAATAAAGGAAGAAATACCCTGAAGTAAAAACAGAACTGTAATTTCCATTTCCCATCCACATCACACACGAGGTCAGTCCTCAACAACGACTGGACACACTGTGAGGAGAGTACACTCACACACAGGATCTGCCGCCCAGATCCAAGGCCCTGATCACACATGTACATGTAGGTGCGTGCATGCGCTCGCACACACACACACACACACACACACTGAGCAGATTCACAGCTCTACCGGAACCCATACAAACGTATGGCTAAGTCTTTACAAAGTTTACAAATAAACAACGAGGGCAGCCTCAAGGACAAGTGGCAGAAAACACTCCTTTCATACCGTTGGAAAGTAAATCCCATCCCCGGGGAAACACAACAACACAGGATGCCTTCACAACACCAAGAATAATATGGAAGGATTCAGAAGCCCCCTGGCATATGGATTCGTATCCCACAGGGATTTGTATCTGAGTGCAGGTCTTTAGATCTGAATTCAGAGGGCCCTCAACCTACCACACGGCTTCTGTCCAGGGACAGAACTCATTAGTGCAGCTGAGACTGAGCAAGTCACCAACACGCCCCAGCTGCTCCTTCCGGACCAGCTGCTCTGCCTGAACCAGCTGCTCCTCCTTGACCTTGACCTTGCACTTGTACTTGCTGACCCTGATGCCTGTGCCTCCGTCGGTAGAGAGCGCCACCTAATGGAGGGATTAGCAAAATGGTGGTAGACAGCTCCAGGTGAAAATGGAGAAAGAGCCAAGGGAAGGAGCCACTGAAGGAGAAACGAAGTTGAATGAATTAGCCAGTACAGTGAACGAAAGAGGGCCGTGATGGCTGGCTGGCCCCTGTGCCAGCTCCTAGCTGGCCGCCCTTTGCCCTGTCTGCGCTGGGGCCCATGGTTGGAGAAGCTTTCTTCTGAGCTTTCTGGCCACAAGCAGCCCTCCACACAACTGAAGGTACTCTTTCTGGGGCTTCATGGATGACTCATAAATTCATCTGACATTTGAAAGGAAAGATGGCGGTGATGCTTTGACTACACAAAGTACTTTCTTGTTTTGTTTTGTTCAGAATAATGAAGATATTTGGACAGATCGAGGAAATGAGTCTAAGGAAAATGGAAAGAGGAGGAAGCTCCCATTAGAGAGGTAGAGAGAGAAAGAGAGAGAGAGGGAGGGAGGGAGAGAGAGAGAGAGAAAGCGGGGAGGGAGAAAGGGAAAACTGTAGAGGAAAAAAAAGTAAGTAAATTAAAGGAAAGATTGGTAGGCAACCTTGGAATTTGTTTCTTGAAATTCCTGGGCTTCCTGCTAGCATTTCCTGTCAGCTGTCTGGCTCTCTACCAGAGAAAAGAAAAACTTCTTAATACTGTTCAATTGGGAATTTGAATTGTAAGTATGAAAAATAACAATTGTCCACAAGGCAGAGAAGGAAATGGTAAAATTCCTACATGACTACAGTTGAAAGATCACCAACAGTGTAAAAAGGTCGTGTTTTTCCACTTCACTGTGTGTAAGGCACAAGAATGGTCTGACTGTCCTGAAATACCAGTGATGGATTGAGAAGCAGGAGTGTCACATCTGGAAACATTACATGAGAGTTCAAGACTTGATTCCAAACCTAATCCTGGCCTATGGCACTAGACCAAGAGATTTAATTGATACAAGCCTCAGTTTCATCTGGAATGTAGGATGAGTAGCAGTTCTTCACTCATGGAGTGTCATGGATTAAGTTAATTAATGCATTTACAGTATTTAAAATAGTATCTGGGCTATAGTAAGCATATGTATAATGTATATATTATATATAATTATCTATAAGAGTATATACATTATATAAAATATATAAATATATAGTACACAATATATAAATGTGTATTATATACATAATATAATATGTGTAATTATATTATGCATTACATATAATTTTATATATTATAAATTATTATGGTGATCATTGTATCATAAATAGTTATGTTACTTCCAGATATAGAGAGAAACCTTTCAATGTGAAAATCAATCTTGAGCCAAGCACAGAGGTACTACCATACCAGCAAATGGGAGATGGAGGCAGGAGGGTCTCAAATTCAGTGCAGCCTGAGACCTTTTTGAGACCTTGTCTCAAAAAAAAAAGATTTTTTTCAGATATTCTGCAGTATATGTACATACATCATCCAGATATATACATGACACATAAAATTTGATGAAAATGATCAAGTATTTTACCTTTTTATTCCTTAGTGCACATACATAAATTTAATTGTATTTTGGTTAATTGCATTCATTTATTATAATTAATAATTGTATATATTTTTCATCTTTAAGCATGTAATTTTAATTTAATATTGCCAGGCTGTAGATCACAGAGGACTTTACTGGAAAGAGATAGAAATAAGTGAGAAATGGAAGACAAAAATAACCTGATAGAGCTTCGGTTAAGTATAGCACTCGTGTCTTGCAATTCCATTAAAAATCAGGAAACAGAATTCAATAGGATCTGATTTGCCTGGCAGCCCTAGGCAAATCACACAAATGGTCAAACAAACGAATATTACTTTTCCTTCTGCTTTCAGGCTGTCTTTCCACTAATACTATTTCTCCCATTTTATTTTTTAAATTTCATTTTAAATATTGGCTCAATTGTGAAAGTTTTTGAGTTAATCCCAAGAGAAATATATAAGACAAATGTAAATGTTCATAAAATAACTCCCATCTTACCCAAATTCTTTTCATTTTCGTATGCCATCAACTCTTATACCTCTTTTAGATGAAAAAAAAAACTCACTCAAAAGCCAGGCATGGAGCTGGCTCAAGGGTAGAGTACCTTCCTAGCAAACACAAAGGCCTTGAGTTCAAAACCTAGCAACACCAAAGAAACACAAAGAAATAAAGAAAAGGCCAGCCAGGTGCTGGTGGCTCACACCTGTAATCCTAACTAATCAGGAGGCTGAGATCTGAGGATTGTGGTTCAAAGCCAACCCAGGCAGAAAAGTCCATGAGACTCTTACCTCCAATAAACCACCAGAAAATGGGAAGTGGAGCTGTGGCTCAAGCGGTAGAGCACTTGCCTTGAGCTGAAGAGCTGAGAGACAGCACCCAGGCACAGAGTTCAAGCCCTACAATCTACCAAAAGAAAAGAAAAGGCCAGATGTAGTGGTACATGTCTGTAATCCCATCACTTAGGGGGCTGAGGCAGAAAGGTCAAGAGTTTAGGGTCAAAAATAAAAAGTAAGGGCTGGGAATGTGGCATACTGGTAGAGTACTTGCCTAGCATGCATGAAGCCCTGGGTTCAATTCCTCAGTACCACATAAACAGAAAAGGCCGAAAGTAGAGCTGTGGCTCAAGTGGTAGAGTGCTAGCTTTGAGCAAAAGAAGCTCAGGAACAGTGCCCAGACCCTGAGTTCAAGCCCCAGGACTGGCAACAATTAATTAATTAATTAATTAAACCTTTACATTAATAGTTTAAGCTCTCAAAAAAAATCAAATGAACAGAAAACCCTGTCATTTCTCTCATGGAGTTTACCTTAAATAAAAAGCAACAAATATTTTCTTACCTACCATAATAGATGTGAAATAGCAATAGATGTGAAATATATATATATACATATATATGTATATATATACATATATATGTATATATATACATACATATGTATATATATATACATATATATGTATATATGTGTGTGTATATATATATATATATATATATATATATTCTCTGTTCTTCCTGCTCTTCCTGACCTCTTAGGAGGTAGGCTCCAGCAGGTCTGGGACCAGCTCCTCCTAAGTTGTGAGTGTCCTAATGATCCAAAACAGCTTGCCATGTGGGCCCAGCCCACGGTGAGGCTGCCTTAGTTCAGATGACCAGGCTGGCTACAGCATTCTCCTCCTTCCATTTCCACTCACTTCTGTTTCTCTGTTCCCTTCCAGACTAGAGTCAGGGCCAGAAAACTCCTCCATCTTTCCCTTCCTCATCTTGCCTGCTACTTCACAGTAGCTTTCTTATTACCCAGAGTAGGCGGCCCTTTCTCTGATGTATTACTTTCCAAAAAAAAAAAAAAAGGAAAGAAAGATGAAGGAAATAAAATGATTCATGATCTTGACCCTTGAGGCAAGGGAGTAATGTCTCATTGAGTGAAAAGGCAGCGACAGCACTGGAGAAAGTACAGTTTATATTCCAGCTCATACCTGTGAACTTTCCAGCGCTCAGTGGAAATTATTGTGAAGGAGCGAGGAAGAATTTGGCCAGAAGACATGGAAATAGCAATAAAAAGAAAACTATTCTGTGCATAAAGGAATTAGGGAATGAAATTATTGCTAGTGCAGCCCCTAGCAGCGTGAATCATTGGTTCATTTACTCATCCACAATATAATCATCTCTGGGGGGAAATGTATTCCAAAATAGGACTCTAGATAATTCTTTTCTCATCTTGTTTATGTGAAGAACACTTAGAAATTCTACAACCCGATGACCAAAGTGTGAAAGTATACTCTAGTCAACTAAACCTGAGTGTAGGAATGAGGTCAAATTATTTTACCAGTCTCAATGTCAAAGTTCTTTTTATGTGTTTGTATTACGGGGCTTTCAATTGGATGTTAGTTAAGGAGTACAACATATCTTCCTCCATGTCACCCCTTCCATCTTTCTCTCCCATCCCTCCCCCCTCAAGTGATCCGGTTCCTTTCACCTAGGTACATTGAAGATTATGACAGATAAATATCAAATTTTTAAAGATTCATTAAATGGAGACCAGAAGAATCCATCAAGACCAAGTCCAGCTACTCTCCTCCAGCTTTTTGCAGTAACTATTAATTAATTTTCAATAAATGAATTAAGGTATTCCACACCTTGTTTCAACAGGGAAAAAAAAGTTCTATTTCTAAGTTTAAATCTGCCTTCCATTTTCTCCATGCTATATTTTTAGAATCTGAGTCCTGGCCTTATTTACAAATACATACGTATTATTAGCGCAATGCGGTGATAGAAGTAAAACACAGGACCTAAATGGGACGAGGCTCACACTTGAGCAGACAAAGAAGTATGCCAAAATCATCAAGAAAATATATAAGGTACAGTGGTAGAGATTTTCACAAGCTCAACACTGGCTGAAGGAAGGAAGGGAGAGTTTTCTTGGGGGTGGAGGGCGGAGAGTGAATCAAATGAATGAGATCTGGCAGGCACGCTCCGTGGAAGGACACACGTGTGCACAGCACAGGGACCCAGGGTCAGCATATGTGCACAGCACAGGGACCCGGGATCAGTAGAACAGCTGGGAAGGGCCCATCCTAGGACGCAGCACAGTGGCGGCAGTGTCTGGCCTGGGGCCCCAGGCTTCCTTCGCAGAGCTGGGCCAGAGACACCCTGGCTGCAGCTCCAGCAGCCGCATGGTGCTGTGTGCATGCAAAGACCTTGCCCAGACTCAGACTGTGCAGTTACCACCCTGATATGCTTAATTCCACATGTTTACATCTGCTGTGCCCCACAAACAATGGCCCCTTTCATTAAACAATTATTATTATTATTATAAAGTTCACATCTTTCTGGGGAAGAAATTTATCAAGATAGAACCAATCTGTCTTAGATTATTAGGGGCTTTTTGACATTAAAGTGTCAATCAATGACCACACAGGAATGCCGACAAGTTTCAAAAGAAGGAGAAGAAATTTCTGAGCACCCGTCCCCTGACCACAGGACTATGGGAAGGAAACCGCCCTGGGCCTGAGATTCTTGGTGGTTTCTGCTGATTCTTTCTCACACCTTTGGCTTGAAAATATTCTCCAGTTCGGCACACCACAGTCTCCTGAATAGTCTCTGGGATTATCTTCACAGAAACCAAGGCTCCAAGTGGCACACATAAAACCGCTTCTACATTCTCTTTGCCAAAGTGCACAAATCTTCATTCCCAGACAACCTGTCTCCCCTTCAGAATCTTCGGACCAGGCACTGTTTCCTTCACATGTTCCTAGCACAGGGTGGTTTGTATCACTAGCCATCAGTGCAACAACAAATCCAGTTGTGATGATCTTGACAAAATTATTCGTAATGATTTTATTGCTATTTTCTTTTAAAAAAAATCTGGGGCCCTGAGTTTAAGCCCCAGGACAATCACAGTAAATAAAAAACACAAAAAAGCTAGAAGTGTGATTCTAGATACAGTACTGGCTTAGGAAGAAGAGGCCAGGAGTTCAAATCCCAGTACCGGCCATAATTAAATAAAAAGATAAATAGATACATTGTGCAATTTACACTGCATGTGGTGTATAATATAGGGCACATTGTGTTTCTCAACTAATCTGAAAATTAATTTCCCTGTTTTACAGGTAATACATATTTGTGTTGCTGAGCATCTTCGTTGAGATGTATGGACATTATTTTTTTCTCCTAAGCTTTTGGCCGTTATGTCTTCAAATGCTGCTTCTCTTCCAATCTCTTTTTTTCTGCTCCTAACCTTTGAAGGTGAGGTTCATACTGATGGATAATCCATTCTGCTTGTTCTGTTATCTTTTTCCTCTCAGTAACTCGACTGGATCTTTCTGATGGATTTCATTCATTCCCTCTTTGGGACCCAGCGGATTAATCCCATCTGGTAAGTTGTGACTTCTGAAGTTAGTACAATAGACACAGCACTTTCCTGCCTCTTTAACCTGTAGTTGCTTTCTGTGTGTACAACAATGTGTAGAAAAGTCTGGCGGAGGGTACAAAGGAGGTGATTTCCCCCCAGATGGTATTTACCCTTTGCTTTATTACACAGAGAGGGGCCTTTAACATAGAAGTTTTATTATTTGGGTTTAGCAGAGAAGACAGATCAGGAGGTGCTTGACATTGAAGAGTGTCAGGGGGAAGAAGCAGGTTGTGAGGAAGCATCCAGGATCCAGGTCAGTCAAGAGCAGAAGGAGAGATGGGGGCCTTGACTGGACCCTGTCCAGTTTCTGATTCCCATGAAAGGCAGTGGGCTAGGCTGGGTCCACAGGCCCGGGATTGAGCAACATCAGCAGCCTATACACAGAAGCTGCTCCTACTTGGGCTTGCACAGACAGGAGAATTGCAGTGAGCTCTGTTAGCTGAGGTCTCAGAACTCTTGTAAAGTGGGAAATGGAAGCCTCTTGAGCTGACAGAACAGGCTAAGCAACATGTAAACCAACTCTTGGCTTCTTTTCCTTGGCTGTAGCAATTCATTCAGAGAGCATGGAGCATACTTGGGCATGACCATCCCATCGAGGAAAACTGATCATAGAATTAATAATAGCTAATACTGCCAACATGTCCTGACACATTTCAGACACTGGTCTGGGCCACTGGTCAGCATGTTTTCTCTTAAAAGGTCCTAGAGAAAACTTCTTAGACTAAGAGGTCATATTGAAGGTATTATCTACCTAGTATCTCAATATGTAACCATTTTACATGAACTCACTTTAAAAATGTAAAAGAAGAAGTTTGTAGCTGATAGATTATTGGAGGGCAACAAAAAAACAAAAACAAAATCAGCCTCTGACTCCCTGCCCCAGCCCTTGGGGTCGGTCAACAAGGGCTCGAAGAGGAACTGACCTGAATGAGAGACAAACCAGACACAAGGAAGGAGACCAAGACAGGGTTCTGATCAAGGTCTGTTTATTGAACTTACAAGCAGGCTTATAGACTATAAATGAACGAGGAAGTGGTTGCAACATATTGGTAACACAGTTTTTTACAAAATACAGAATGCAGGTGGGTGGGGTAAGTAAAAGATCAGTATCTATCTTTATGATAAATCTAAGCCACAGGGAGGTCTGTTACAAAATTCCTTAATCCCATGAGCTGACAATTGGCTTTGTGGTTAAGCACTGTAGCAAACAATAGCTTTAGGAAAAGTTTTACAGTGGTCTCCGGCAAGTCCCCCTTCTTTTCTTTATTTTAGAGAAGAGTCCTAAAAACAAATTGAGGCATTAATCTGAGAGGGGAGACAGAGGCACGGATCCTTCTGAGCAAACGATGGGATGTATGGTAGGATGTATGGTAAAGGGAACGATCCTGTGGGGAGAATCGCGTCCCAGACCTTTATACATCTCCTGTCGATTTTTTGAAGGAGGGGATATTGAGCGACACTTAACCCCTATGCTATCGGGTGTATCTCTCGAGGGGTCCTTTGTGCTAGCTTTGCTAGCCCCTCTGCACTGGTTGTACACCTCTTAAGCAGATGCCTTCACCCCAAGGGTGCGCTCCATACAGGACTGAGGCGCAGTTCCCGAAGGAGACCCTCTCTCAAGGGGTTCATCTAGGCCTTGGTCTGCTAGGTCTAGCCGGTGGTAATGAACCTGTGTAGGTTGATGCTAGGGAATCAGTCTGTTGCCGAATAAAACCAGTAAGCCTATTAAAGGCCCATAGACCAAAAGCTAACAAAATTAGGATGCCAACAAAAGGTCCGAGTAGGGATGGGAGTAAAGTCATGAACCAAGGGGAGGTGGAAAACCAGTTTTTGTACCAGCTTTCCTCTTGTTCTCTCTGCTTTTTTCTTTTCTCTAACCCTTCCCTAACTTTGGCCATGCTGTCTCTAACGACCCCTGTGCGGTCAGTGTATAAACAGCATTCTTCCTTTAAAGCATAGCCCTCCCCTGTTGTAAAAACAGGAGGTCTAGTCTTCTTCTATTTTGGAGCACTACTTCTGACAAAGAGGCTAGTGAGCTTTCTAAGGCAGGTATTCCTTTTTCTAAGTTTTGTATGTCCTCATCTATTGTAGACCGCAGTTCAGAGTAATGTTGATTAGAGAGGACGAGGGAGGCTACTTCAGTTCCTGCTCCAGTGATGCCTAATCCCAGTAAGACAGCAAGGGCTACAGCAGTAGCAGGTTCTCTTTTCCGTCGAGGTAAGGCTTTTAAGTCGGTCTCCCAAAGTCCTGTAAATTGATCTTGAGAATAGTAAGTTAACCGTGGCACAACTTGTACCATGATGCAGAATATGGGTTCTGGTAAAATTAAAGAGGTATACACACAGGAGGTAAGGCCCACCATGTATCATTTGAGGGGAGTAGATATTTGTGAGTCGAAGTAAAAGAATAGGTCTGATTACATAAAGGTTTATATCCTGGGGGGATAAAACTGCCATTACTGAAAATGCAAAGTCCAAGTCCCATAACTTGGGCTATTGTCACTTTGTTGAAAGGTTGTTGGGTCCAGCGACATTGGGCGGGGTCGTCAACCTCATAAATGTCGCCAAGTACAGCTATACCCTCATAGAATGGAGGAGAGAAACAATAGCAGAGCCTACTAAATGTGGATTGCTATTGTTAATAGTAAGAAAGGTTTGATTAATAAGGGATAAAATAAGGTTTTTGGTGTTAGGAGTCAGGCCTGTCTATAATAGAGGGAGCTGACGGTTTGGGTTCAGATTTTAGGGTTGGTTCTATTTTGGGCAGTGGAATGAGCGCATTGAGTCCTACAGATTCACCCATGGCTCATTATTTGCTGAGCCTGATTTTAAGCACTTTAATCATTTAATCTTCATTACCACCTGCAGAGTAAGTACCATTGTATTCTATGTTGAAGCTGGGGTGTAGCTCAATGGTAGAGCACCCCCTAGCATGTTCTAGACCCTGAGTTTGATCCCTATCAACACATACACTAATAACAGTAATAATGATATTAATGATAATCACAAAGAAATAAAAAGATTGTGATTCCCTGAGAAGCATAACTTTTCTGCACTGCTGGCGATGGAACCCAATGCACTAAGCAAGTGCTCTACCACTGAGCTACATCCTAGGCTCAAGGTTAGACTTTCGAAGAAAACAAGGCCACATAAAAGGAAGGGTAAAGCAGCTCCTATTCCCTTTAGGGCTGGGAGGTAGAAATTGTGCAAGACAAGAAAGCCTTTTACTTAGGAGCTCAGAGTGCAGATAACAATACAACTTTCAGATGCTTGGACGGTACTTCCTACTTCCTGCTGCATTTAACCTGATGATTAGTACAGGGCCACCACGGAAGCTGAACAGACCCAGGCGTTTGTCTTTAGACCTGGCTGATAACATTACCTGATAACATCAGCCCAGTACTAGGAAAAACTGATGACACACACTTTTGCATGAGAGAGATTAAGCTTGATCATCTTCAAAAGGAAAAAAAGAAAAGAAGTAAAATCCACACCCAAACATGGCTTGAGATTCCCAAGCCTCTGACAACAATGCCCTTTCTGTCTGACATCCTGACTAGAGTAGATGCTTTTTCTGGCTAATGGTGCAATGATTCTCCAAAATAGGTTTCATCTTCCCTGTATCTGTAATCAACAGCAGAATCAAGTAGACAAAGCTTTGTTATGTGGATCATTAAATCAGACAGCTACTGCCTAGGTAATCATTACCCTGGGCACAATCCTAAACGTTAAAGACAAGGAAAATTCCAGTATTTTGATCACCTTTTTATTTAGCAAAAGCAAGAAAGGAAGGTTCTGGTCAAATTACAGAGAATATTCTGGGCAGAGTGAACAAGTACATATAGTGTGTGAGGATTTCAAATTCTCAAACATTTCAGATTAATCAAGAGCTAAGATGACTTTAACACTTCCTCTAGGCGAGGAGCAGCATCACACAATTCCTATGGATGTAGTTTCTGCCCAAGATGTAAGCATGCACAAATGATGCTGACAATTCACAGATGTTGGAAGCTAAATGTATATATTAATCACAGGAAGCTGCCAGTTTTAAGTCCAAAATGATTGAATCTTGGTGATTCTTTGTATTCTAAATAGTATAGAAGGTTTTACTATATGGGATAGCTGCCATATTGTTGCTAAAAATTAACTTGTCAGAAGACGCCTTTGCTTCTCAATGGATAAATATCCATTGAGAGCCCTACATATCTGGAAACTCACATATCTGGACCATGAGAAGACTTCTTGCTTCTCCCTCCTTAGTTCAGTGACTTCCCAGAGGGCAGGTAACATTTCCCCCTGTGAGCTTAAGCAGCTGCTTGCTGCCGAGAGGAAGGGCTGAGCCACAGCTGGTGAAGAAGGTCTTCAACCTTCTCGAAAAGTCCCCTTAGGAGCCACAATGCGGCCACAGCCACGTGGCTTCTGAAGAACCAGGCTCAAGATCCACCGGTGAGAAATCTCAGCCTCCAGGATTATGGTGCATTTGTATGGAGAATGACAGCATGGGCAACTAATGACCTGAGATTCTGCTTGCAAAGGGTTTGCTCCAACCACCTGAACCGGGAATGCATCCTACTACAAAGTAACAGACGCTTCTTCCATGCAGGTAGAGAATACAAATTTAAGTGAGATTTTGTTTTTAATGCACATGACAGAATGACAAATTACTACAAGAGCTGCAACCTAACATAGAGTTATAGTAGCAGAAGGTAGAATGGCCTTGCAGGGCGGTGGGGGGGGG